>NW_026600233.1:2500-27500 GCF_029448725.1 Salvelinus fontinalis
GTGTAGATGGATGAGGAAAAAAGGTATTTAATCCATTTTAGAATAAGGCTGTAACCTAACAAATGTTTAAAAAGTCAAAAGGTCTGAATACTTTCCAAATGCACTGTACATATAGAGTACACTGAGTACACTGTACATATAGAGTACACTGAACATATAGAGTACACTGCGTACACTGTACATATAGAGTACACTGTACATATAGAGTGCACTGAGTACACTGTACATATAGAGTACACTGAGTACACTGTACATCTCTGTGTGATTGTATAAGAGTGGGAATTCTTTACTTGATAATACCCAGACACACAGACATCCTCTGTACTAGCTGGCCGATACAGCTGTTCTACACAGTTAACTTACGGCAGTGTTGGTAGAGGTCTGGCTTTAGATGCTCTGTTGTAGCACACAGAGAGGTTCTACTGTGTAACAGTTAAAGATATTCTCTGTTGTAGCAGAGAGGTTCTACTGTGTAACAGTTAAAGAGATTCTCTGTTGTAGCAGAGAGGTTCTACTGTGTAACAGTTAAAGAGATTCTCTGTTGTAGCAGAGAGGTTCTACTGTGTAACAGTTAAAGAGATTCTCTGTTGTAGCAGAGAGGTTCTACTGTGTAACAGTTAAAGAGATTCTCTGTTGTAGCAGAGAGGTTCTACTGTGTAACAGTTAAAGAGATTCTCTGTTGTAGCAGAGAGGTTCTACTGTGTAACAGTTAAAGAGATTCTCTGTTGTAGCAGAGGTTCTACTGTGTAACAGTTAAAGAGATTCTCTGTTGTAGCAGAGAGGTTCTACTGTGTAACAGTTAAAGAGATTCTCTGTTGTAGCAGAGAGGTTCTACTGTGTAACAGTTGAAGAGATTCTCTGGTGTAGCAGAGAGGTTCTACTGTGTAACAGTTGAAGAGATTCTCTGTTGTAGCAGAGAGGTTCTACTGTGTAACAGTTAAAGAGATTCTCTGTTGTAGCAGAGAGGTTCTACTGTGTAACAGTTAAAGAGATTCTCTGTTGTAGCAGAGAGGTTCTACTGTGTAACAGTTAAAGAGATTCTCTGTTGTAGCAGAGAGGTTCTACTGTGTAACAGTTAAAGAGATTCTCTGTTGTAGCAGAGAGGTTCTACTGTGTAACAGTTAAAGAGATTCTCTGTTGTAGCAGAGAGGTTCTACTGTGTAACAGTTAAAGAGATTCTCTGTTGTAGCAGAGAGGTTCTACTGTGTAACAGTTAAAGAGATTCTCTGTTGTAGCAGAGAGGTTCTACTGTGTAACAGTTAAAGAGATTCTCTGTTGTAGCAGAGAGGTTCTACTGTGTAACAGTTGAAGAGATTCTCTGTTGTAGCAGAGAGGTTCTACTGTGTAACAGTTAAAGAGATTCTCTGTTGTAGCAGGGAGGTTCTACTGTGTAACAGTTGAAGAGATTCTCTGTTGTAGCAGAGAGGTTCTACTGTGTAACAGTTAAAGAGATTCTCTGTTGTAGCAGAGAGGTTCTACTGTGTAACAGTTAAAGAGATTCTCTGTTGTAGCAGAGAGGTTCTACTGTGTAACAGTTAAAGAGATTCTCTGTTGTAGCAGAGAGGTTCTACTGTGTAACAGTTAAAGAGATTCTCTGTTGTAGCAGAGAGGTTCTACTGTGTAACAGTTGAAGAGATTCTCTGTTGTAGCAGAGAGGTTCTACTGTGTAACAGTTAAAGAGATTCTCTGTTGTAGCAGAGAGGTTCTACTGTGTAACAGTTAAAGAGATTCTCCCCTACATGTGTATACCTTTTAGCCAATACTTCTGAAAGTAGGGCAAATGAGTATAAAATGGTCCCCAAAAATTGCTTATGTGCTTAAGTGCAGATACATGCACCATGTCATTGCTGTCTCTCTGCTGTGTATACATAATGCTAGCTGTCACTCAAATGGTGAGTGGCTGAAGCTCATTGGCTAGAGCTCCTATTGCTAGTGGACTGGCCCACGTGAGGGAAAGGGTAGGGAAAAATGACGCAGCTTCCAGAAAAACAGTCGCTTTCAAACGAGGGATTCCCGGGGCGAACTGAGGTAAGACAGTAATTCAGCTCATAGATAGATGTAGATGTATGACACATTCAGCGATACATTCAGCCCAAAGCGGGAGGTTTAAACAAGACTTTGGCTTGGCTCTCCTTAGCTTGGCTCAGCTTGGCTCACCTTAGCTTGGCTCTCCTTAGCTTGGCTCAGCTTGGCTCAGCTTGGCTCAGCTTGGCTCAGCCTAGCTTGGCTCAGCTTGGCTCACCTTAGCTTGGCTCAGCTTGGCACACCTCAGCTTGGCTCAGCTTGGCACACCTTAGCTTGGCTCACCTTAGCTTGGCTCAGCTTGGCTCACCTTGTCACCTTGGCCTGTGTTCTCCGGGGTCAGTGATGTCTGTTGAGTGCGTTGTGTTAGAGGGCAGACTAGAGGTCGACCGATTGTGATTTTTCAATGCCGGTACCGATTATTGGAGGACCATAAAAAGCTGATACCGATTAATATGCCGTTTTTTAAATATATATATTTGTAATAATGACAATTACAACAATACTGAATGAACACTTTTATTTTAACTTAATATAAAACATCAATAAAATCAATTTAGTCTCAAATAAATAATGAAACATGTTCAATTTGGTTTAAATAATGCAAAAACACAGTGTTGGAGAAGAAAGTAAAAGTGCAAATTCGCCATGTAAAAAAGCTAACGTTTAAGTTCCTTGCTCAGAACATGAGAACATATGAAAGCTGGTGGTTCCTTTTAACATGAGTCTTCAATATTCCCAGGTAAGAAGTTTTAGGTTGTAGTTATTATAGGAATTATAGGACTATTTCTCTCTATACCATTTGTATTTCATATACCTTTGACTATTGGATGTTCTTGTAGGCACTTTATTATTGCCAGCCCAGTTGATTGGGAGTTGATAGGCTTGAAGTCATAAACAGCTCAATGCTTGAAGCACAGCGAAGAGCTGCTGGCAAACCAGTAAAGTGCTGTTTGAATGAATGCTTACGAGTCTGCTGCTGCCTACCACCGCTCAGTCAGACTGCTCTATCAAATCATAGACTTAATTATAACATAATAACACACATACGAGCCTTAGGTCATTCATATGGTAAAATCAGGAAACTATCATTTAGAAAACAAAAAACGTTTATTCTTTCAGTGAAATACGGAACCGTTCCATATTTTATCGAGCGGGTGGCATCCCCCTAAGTCTAAATATTGCTGTTACATTGCACAACCTTCAATGTTATGTCATAATTATGTAAAATTCTGGCAAATTAATTACGGTCTTTGTTAGGAAGAAACACAGCTGGCAACAAGCCAGGAGGCCCAAACTGATGCATATACCCTGACTCTGTTTGTACTGAACGCAAGACAAGTGACACAATTTCCCTAGTTAAAATAAATTCATGTTAGCAGGCAATATTAACTAAATATGCAGGTTTAAAAATATATACTTGTGTATTGATTTTAAGAAAGACATTGATGTTTATGGTTAGGTACATTGGGTCAACGACAGTGCTTTTTTCACTAATGCGCTTGTTAAATAACCGTTTGGTGAAGTAGGCTGTGATTCAATGATAAATTAACAGGCACCGCATTGATTATATGCAACGCAGGACAAGCTAGATAAACTAGTAATATTTTCAACCATGTGTAGTTAACTAGGGATTATGTGAAGATTGATTGTTTTTTATAAGATAAATGTAATGCTAGCTAGCACCTTACCTTGGCTCCTTGCTGCTCCTTGCTGCACTCGTATAGTGTATAGTATAGTATAGTGACAGCGGAGTCAATCACCACCTTCCGGAGACACCTGAAACCCCACCTCTTTAAGGAATACCTAGGATAGGATAAAGTAATCCTTCTGACCCCCCCCCCCCCTTAAAAGATTTAGATGCACTGTTTGTAAAGTGGCTGTTCCACTGGATGTCATAAGGTGAACGCACCAATTTGTAAGTCGCTCTGGATAAGAGCGTCTGCTAAATGACTTAAATGTAAATGTAAATGACTTAAAAATGTATAACAGGTGGTCAGCCTGCCACGGAGTCTCCTCGTGGAGTGCAACGTAATCGGCCATAATCGGTGTCCAAAAATGCCAATTACCGATTGTTATGAAAACTTGAAATCAGCCCTAATTAATCGGCCATTCCGATTAATCGGTCGACCTCTAGTACAGACTGGAGGACTCACCTTGTCACCTTGGCCTGTGTTCTCTGGGGTCAGTGATGTGTGTTGAGTATGTTGTGTTAGAGGACAGACTGTTAGAGGACAGACTGTTAGAGGACAGACTGTTAGAGGACAGACTGTTAGAGGACAGACTGTTAGAGGACAGACTGTTAGAGGACACACTGTTAGAGGACAGACTGTTAGAGGACAGACTGTTAGAGGACAGACTGTTAGAGGACAGACTGTTAGGGGACAGACTGTTAGAGGACAGACTGTTAGAGGACAGACTGTTAGAGGACAGACTGTTAGAGGACAGACTGTTAGAGGACACACTGTTAGAGGACAGACTGTTAGAGGACAGACTGTTAGAGGACATACTGTTAGAGGACAGACTGTTAGAGGACAGACTGTTAGGGGACAGACTGTTAGAGGACAGACTGTTAGAGGACAGACTATTAGAGGACAGACTGGAGGACTCACCTTGTCACCTCTGAAGGACTCCTTGTCTCTTTGGGGGACAGACAGGAGCTGTGAAGTTTGATTGGACAGGAGTTGACAGGGTGAGATTCTATTGTATCTGACAGTTGCCATGTGCAACTGGATCACATCTGGCTCCCCGCTCTACTTTCTCATTGGTCCCCGAAGCAGGAGCTCTGATAAACAAAATACCTCTTTTGGGTCTGGCCATGGAGCATGTGCTACTGGGGACACTGGTGTGTGTGTGGAAGTGTGTGTGTGTGTGGAAGTGCATTTGCACGTGTTTGTGTTTGTGTGTGTTTGTGTGTGTCCCTGTGCGTGTGTGGGTGTGAGCGTGTGTGTCTTTTGTGCTGGCCAAGCCCTTTCTAGCCAGACTTCAACCCAGCCATTCTGCTGAGGTGGGGGGGTCTATGTACTGCGGATGGATGTACTGAGACACTGAGGATATATATAGAGAGAGAGAACACTAAAGCCCATCCGATACTGTACAGATTAAATCAGCATAGATGTGTAACTCTGACTGTGTCCCAAAAGGCACCCTATTCCCTTTATAAACTCAGAAAAAAAGAAACGTCCTCTCACTGTCAACTGTGTTTATTTTCAGCAAACTTAACAGGTCAGATAGTAGAGACACACAGGTCAGAGAGTAGAGACACAGGTCAGATAGTAGAGACACACACAGGTCAGAGAGTAGAGAGACACACAGGTCAGAGAGTAAAGACACACAGGTCAGAGAGTAAAGACACACAGGTCAGATAGTAGAGACACACAGGTCAGAGAGTAGAGACACACACAGGTCAGAGAGTAGAGACACACACGGGTCAGAGAGTAGAGACACACAGGTCAGAGAGTAGAGACACACACAGGTCAGAGAGTAGAGACACACAGGTCAGAGAGTAGAGACACACAGGTCAGAGAGTAGAGACACACACAGGTCAGAGAGTAGAGACACACAGGTCAGAGACTAGAGAGACACACAGGTCAGAGAGTAGAGACACAGGTCAGAGAGTAGAGACACACAGGTCAGATTGTAGAGACACACACAGGTCAGAGAGTAGAGACACACACAGGTCAGAGAGTAGAGAGACACAGGTCAGAGAGTAGAGACACACAGGTCAGAGAGTAGAGACACACAGGTCAGAGAGTAGAGACACACAGGTCAGAGAGTAGAGACACACAGGTCAGAGAGTAGAGAGACACAGGTCAGAGAGTAGAGACACACAGGTCAGAGAGTAGAGACACACACAGGTCAGAGAGTAGAGACACAGGTCAGAGAGTAGAGACACACAGGTCAGAGAGTAGAGACACACACAGGTCAGAGAGTAGAGACACACAGGTCAGAGAGTAGAGACACACAGGTCAGAGAGTAGAGACACACAGGTCAGAGAGTAGAGACACACAGGTCAGATAGTAGAGACACACAGGTCAGAGAGTAGACACACAGGTCAGATAGTAGAGACACACAGGTCAGAGAGTAGAGACACACACAGGTCAGAGAGTAGAGACACACAGGTCAGAGAGTAGAGACACACACAGGTCAGAGAGTAGAGACACACAGGTCAGAGAGTAGAGACACACAGGTCAGATAGTAGAGACACACAGGTCAGAGAGTAGACACACAGGTCAGATAGTAGAGACACAGGTCAGAGAGTAGAGACACACAGGTCAGAGAGTAGAGACACAGGTCAGAGAGTAGAGACACACAGGTCAGATAGTAGAGACACACAGGTCAGAGAGTAGACACACAGGTCAGAGAGTAGAGACACAGGTCAGAGAGTAGAGAGACACAGGTCAGAGAGTAGAGACACACACAGGTCAGAGAGTAGAGACACAGGTCAGATAGTAGAGACACACAGGTCAGAGAGTAGAGACACACAGGTCAGAGCGTAGAGACACAGGTCGGAGAGTAGAGACACACAGGTCAGAGAGTAGAGAGACACAGGTTAGAGAGTAGAGAGACACAGGTTAGAGAGTAGAGACACACAGGTCAGAGAGTAGAGACACACACAGGTCAGAGAGTAGAGACACACAGGTCAGAGAGTAGAGACACACACAGGTCAGAGAGTAGAGACACAGGTTAGAGAGTAGAGAGACACAGGTTAGAGAGTAGAGACACACAGGTCAGAGAGTAGAGACACACAGGTCAGAGAGTAGAGAGACACAGGTCAGATAGTAGAGACACACAGGTCAGAGAGTAGAGACACACAGGTTAGAGAGTAGAGAGACACAGGTTAGAGAGTAGAGACACACAGGTCAGAGAGTAGAGAGACACAGGTCAGATAGTAGAGACACACAGGTCAGAGAGTAGAGACACACAGTGGTAAGTACATGTATACACAAGAACAAACTCTTGCTCTCTCAAATACACAATGCACACACACACACAACATCCCAAAAAACTCTCCCACCAAGAAGCCCATACTCACACCATACACACTCCAAACTGCTTGGCTATTTCAAAATAGAGTTGTCTGTACAGAGCAGCTAGGCTAGATAGGTGTGGATTGTGAATGCTGTTCATTCCCATTGGCCTTCACACCTCAGCACCAAGTGAAGTCTGCAGTACAACACTGTTAATAGGCCATACAGCACACAGCCATGGTCTGCAACCTCCATTCACTACATCAGAAATATACCACAATCACCTCTTTAAACCAGGGCTCTATTTTCAAACACCCTCTCAGCACTTTCTATTGTACTCTGACCATCTCTCTCTGTCTCTTCTGCACTGTCTGTATCAACCAGAGAGAGAGCGAGAGAGAGCGAGAGAGAGAGAGAGAGCGAGAGAGAGCGAGAGCGAGAGAGAGAGAGAGAGAGAGAGAGAGAGAGAGAGAGAGAGAGAGAGAGAGAGAGAGAGAGGGAAAGAGAGAGAGAGAGAGGGAGAGAGAGAGAGAGAGAGAGAGAGAGAGAGAGAGAGAGAGAGAGAGAGAGAGAGAGAGAGAGAGAGAGAGAGAGAGAGAGAGAGAGAGAGAGAGAGAGAGAGAGAGAGAGAGAGAGAGAGAGAGAGAGAGAGAGAGAGAGAGAGAGAGAGGTTAGGAATGGAGGAGACAAAAAGGGACACTGGGGTATAGAGGGTGGAGAGAGAGAGGGGGGAGAGAGAGAGGGGGGAGAGAGAGAGGGGGGAGAGGGGTTAGGAATGGAAGAGAGAGAAAGGAGAGCGCTGCATCAGGGGGGACAGACATTGCTGTGGTGTGTAGTAGTTCAAATCCTAAATGCTGTGTGGATGTGACAGTAGAAACAGCTGACTGTCACATGGAGGGGATCAACCAGATTAGTGTGGTCCAGATACACAGGCCTGTCAGAGACCATCACACCCCTCTGTTACCCTATAATACCCCTCCTCTAACCACCCCAGATACACAGGCCTGTCTGAGACCAACACACCCCTCTGTTACCCTATAATACCCCTCCTCTAACAACCCCAGGTACACAGGCCTGTCAGAGACCAACACACCCCTCTGTTACCCTATAATACCCCTCTTCTAACCACCCCAGATACCCAGCCCAGTCAGAGCCCAAAGCACCCCCAGAACCCCTCTGTTACCCTATAACACCCAACCCCAGTTACCCAGTCCAAACTTGTTCATCATGCTCTATTCCACTTCATACCCAGCCCTGTTAGAGACTGAAACAGTAACTTCATACCCAGCCCAGTTAGAGACTGAACCAGTAACTTCATACCCAGCCCAGTTAGAGACTGAAACAGTAACTTCATACCCAGCCCAGTTAGAGACTGAAACAATAACTTCATACCCAGCCCAGTTAGAGACTGAACCAGTAACTTCATACCCAGCCCAGTTAGAGACTGAAACAGTAACTTCATACCCAGCCCAGTTAGAGACTGAAACAGTAACTTCATACCCAGCCCAGTTAGACTGAAACAGTAACTTCATACCCGGCCCAGTTAGAGACTGAACCAGTAACTTCATACCCAGCCCAGTTAGACTGAAACAGTAACTTCATACCCAGCCCAGTTAGAGATTGAAACAGTAACTTCATACCCAGCCCAGTTAGACTGAAACAGTAACTTCATACCCAGCCCAGTTAAAGACTGAAACAGTAACTTCATACCCAGCCCAGTTAGAGACTGAAACAGTAACTTCATACCCAGCCCAGTTAGAGACTGAAACAGTAACTTCATACCCAGCCCAGTTAGAGACTGAACCAGTAACTTCATACCCAGCCCAGTTAGAGACTGAAACAGTAACTTCATACCCAGCCCAGTTAGAGACTGAAACAGTAACTTCATACCCAGCCCAGTTAGAGACTGAACCAGTAACTTCATACCCAGCCCAGTTAGAGACTGAAACAGTAACTTCATACCCAGCCCAGTTAGACTGAACCAGTAACTTCATACCCAGCCCAGTTAGAGACTGAAACAGTAACTTCATACCCAGCCCAGTTAGACTGAAACAGTAACTTCATACCCAGCCCAGTTAGACTGAAACAGTAACTTCATACCCAGCCCAGTTAGACTGAAACAGTAACTTCATACCCAGCCCAGTTAGAGACTGAAACAGTAACTTCATACCCAGCCCAGTTAGAGACTGAACCAGTAACTTCATACCCAGCCCAGTTAGAGACTGAAACAGTAACTTCATACCCAGCCCAGTTAGAGACTGAATCAGTAACTTCATACCCAGCCCAGTTAGAGACTGAACCAGTAACTTCATACCCAGCCCAGTTAGAGACTGAAACAATAACTTCATACCCAGCCCAGTTAGACTGAACCAGTAACTTCATACCCAGCCCAGTTAGACTGAAACAGAAACTTCATACCCAGCCTAGTTAGAGACTGAAACAGTAACTTCATACCCAGCCCAGTTAGAGACTGAAACAGTAACTTCATACCCAGCCCAGTTAGAGACTGAAACAGTAACTTCATACCCAGCCCAGTTAGAGACTGAAACAGTAACTTCATACCCAGCCCAGTTAGACTGAAACAGTAACTTCATACCCGGCCCAGTTAGAGACTGAACCAGTAACTTCATACCCAGCCCAGTTAGACTGAAACAGTAACTTCATACCCAGCCCAGTTAGAGATTGAAACAGTAACTTCATACCCAGCCCAGTTAGACTGAAACAGTAACTTCATACCCAGCCCAGTTAAAGACTGAAACAGTAACTTCATACCCAGCCCAGTTAGAGACTGAAACAGTAACTTCATACCCAGCCCAGTTAGAGACTGAAACAGTAACTTCATACCCAGCCCAGTTAGAGACTGAACCAGTAACTTCATACCCAGCCCAGTTAGAGACTGAAACAGTAACTTCATACCCAGCCCAGTTAGAGACTGAAACAGTAACTTCATACCCAGCCCAGTTAGAGACTGAAACAGTAACTTCATACCCAGCCCAGTTAGAGACTGAACCAGTAACTTCATACCCAGCCCAGTTAGAGACTGAACCAGTAACTTCATACCCAGCCCTGTTAGAGACTGAAACAGTAACTTCATACCCAGCCCAGTTAGAGACTGAAACAGTAACTTCATACCCAGCCCAGTTAGACTGAAACAATAACTTCATACCCAGCCCTGTTAGAGACTGAACCAGTAACTTCATACCCAGCCCAGTTAGAGACTGAAACAGTAACTTCATACCCAGCCCTGTTAGAGACTGAACCAGTAACTTCATACCCAGCCAGTTAGAGACTGAAACAGTAACTTCATACCCAGCCAGTTAGAGACTGAAACAGTAACTTCATACCCAGCCCAGTTAGACTGAAACAGTAACTTCATATCCAGCCCAGTGAGAGACTGAAACAGTAACTTCATACCCAGCCCAGTTAGAGACTGAACCAGTAACTTCATACCCAGCCCAGTTAGAGACTGAAACAGTAACTTCATACCCAGCCCAGTTAGAGACTGAACCAGTAACTTCATACCCAGCCCAGTTAGAGACTGAACCAGTAACTTCATACCCAGCCCAGTTAGAGACTGAAACAGTAACTTCATACCCAGCCCAGTTAGAGACAGAAACAGTAACTTCATACCCAGCCCAGTTAGACTGAACCAGTAACTTCATACCCAGCCCAGTTAGAGACTGAACCAGTAACTTCATACCCAGCCCAGTTAGAGACTGAAACAGTAACTTCATACCCAGCCCAGTTAGAGACTGAAACAGTAACTTCATACCCAGCCCAGTTAGAGACTGAAACAGTAACTTCATACCCAGCCCAGTTAGAGACTGAAACAGTAACTTCATACCCAGGCCAGTTAGAGACTGAAACAATAACTTCATACCCAGCCCAGTTAGAGACTGAAACAGTAACTTCATACCCAGCCCAGTTAGAGACTGAACCAGTAACTTCATACCCAGCCCAGTTAGAGACTGAAACAGTAACTTCATACCCAGCCCAGTTAGACTGAACCAGTAACTTCATACCCAGCCCAGTTAGAGACTGAAACAGTAACTTCATACCCAGCCCAGTTAGACTGAAACAGTAACTTCATACCCAGCCCAGTTAGACTGAAACAGTAACTTCATACCCAGCCCAGTTAGACTGAAACAGTAACTTCATACCCAGCCCAGTTAGAGACTGAAACAGTAACTTCATACCCAGCCCAGTTAGAGACTGAACCAGTAACTTCATACCCAGCCCAGTTAGAGACTGAAACAGTAACTTCATACCCAGCCCAGTTAGAGACTGAATCAGTAACTTCATACCCAGCCCAGTTAGAGACTGAACCAGTAACTTCATACCCAGCCCAGTTAGAGACTGAAACAATAACTTCATACCCAGCCCAGTTAGAGACTGAACCAGTAACTTCATACCCAGCCCAGTTAGAGACATAAACAGTAACTTCATACCCAGCCCAGTTAGAGACTGAAACAGTAACTTCATACCCAGCCCAGTTAGACTGAAACAGTAACTTCATACCCAGCCCAGTTAGACTGAAACAGTAACTTCATACCCAGCCTAGTTAGAGACTGAAACAGTAACTTCATACCCAGCCCAGTTAGAGACTGAAACAGTAACTTCATACCCAGCCCAGTTAGAGACTGAAACAGTAACTTCATACCCAGCCCAGTTAGAGACTGAAACAGTAACTTCATACCCAGCCCAGTTAGAGACTGAAACAGTAACTTCATACCCAGCCAGTTAGAGACTGAAACAGTAACTTCATACCCAGCCCAGTTAGAGACTGAAACAGTAACTTCATACCCAGCCCAGTTAGAGACTGAAACAGTAACTTCATACCCAGCCCAGTTAGAGACTGAAACAGTAACTTCATACCCAGCCCAGTTAGAGACTGAAACAATAACTTCATACCCAGCCCAGTTAGAGACTGAACCAGTAACTTCATACCCAGCCCAGTTAGAGACTGAAACAGTAACTTCATACCCAGCCCAGTTAGAGACAGAAACAGTAACTTCATACCCAGCCCAGTTAGACTGAACCAGTAACTTCATACCCAGCCCAGTTAGAGACTGAAACAGTAACTTCATACCCAGCCCAGTTAGACTGAAACAGTAACTTCATACCCAGCCCAGTTAGACTGAAACAGTAACTTCATACCCAGCCCAGTTAGAGACTGAAACAGTAACTTCATACCCAGCCCAGTTAGAGACTGAAACAGTAACTTCATACCCAGCCCAGTTAGAGACTGAACCAGTAACTTCATACCCAGCCCAGTTAGAGACTGAAACAGTAACTTCATACCCAGCCCAGTTAGAGACTGAAACAGTAACTTCATACCCAGCCCAGTTAGAGACTGAAACAGTAACTTCATACCCAGCCCAGTTAGAGACTGAACCAGTAACTTCATACCCAGCCCAGTTAGAGACTGAACCAGTAACTTCATACCCAGCCCAGTTAGAGACAGAAACAGTAACTTCATACCCAGCCCAGTTAGACTGAACCAGTAACTTCATACCCAGCCCAGTTAGAGACTGAAACAGTAACTTCATACCCAGCCCAGTTAGAGACTGAAACAATAACTTCATACCCAGCCCAGTTAGAGACTGAAACAGTAACTTCATACCCAGCCCAGTTAGAGACTGAAACAGTAACTTCATACCCAGCCCAGTTAGAGACTGAAACAGTAACTTCATACCCAGCCCAGTTAGAGACTGAAACAATAACTTCATACCCAGCCCAGTTAGAGACTGAAACAGTAACTTCATACCCAGCCCAGTTAGACTGAAACAGTAACTTCATACCCAGCCCAGTTAGACTGAAACAGTAACTTCATACCCAGCCCAGTTAGAGACTGAAACAGTAACTTCATACCCAGCCCTGTTAGAGACTGAACCAGTAACTTCATACCCAGCCCAGTTAGAGACTGAAACAGTAACTTCATACCCAGCCCTGTTAGAGACTGAACCAGTAACTTCATACCCAGCCCAGTTAGAGACTGATACAGTAACTTCATACCCAGCCCAGTTAGACTGAACCAGTAACTCTTTCTCGTTTTCAAATCAAATCGTGTTTTTCACATGCTTAGTAAACAGCAGGTGTAGACTAACAGTGAAAGGCTTAATTATGAGCCCTTCACAACAATACAGAGAGAAAGAAAATAGAGAAAGAATTGAAAAGTAAAACACGTAATAATAAAAGTAATAATAGATACACAATGAGTAAGGATAACTTGGCTCTATACACAGGGTAGGAGTACTGAGTCAATGTGCAGAGGTACGAGGTAATGGAGGTAGATACGTACATATAACTAGGAATAAAGTGACTAGGCAACAGGGTAGATAAGTAACAGTAACAGCAGCATATGTGATGAGTCAGTAAAGGGTCAATGTAGATAGCCCTGGTATCTATTAGTTAACTATTTATTTAACTATTTAGTAGTCTTATGGATTGGTTAACTATTTAACTAACTATTTAGCAGTCTTATGGATTGCTTATCTATTTAACTATTTAACAGTCTTATGGATTGGTTAACTATTTAACTATTTAACAGTCTTATGGATTGGTTAACTATTTAACTATTTACCAGTCTTGTGGCTTGGGGGTAGAAGTTGTTCAGGGTCCTGTTGGTTCCAGACTTGGTGCATCGATACCACTTCCCGTGGGGTAGCAGAGAGAAGAGCTATGACTTAGGTGGGGGGAGTCTTTGACAACTTTTAGGGCCTTCCTCTGAGGTCCTGGACGTCAGGAAGCTCGGCCCCAGTGATGCACTGGGCTGTACGCACTACCCTATGTAGTGCCTTGTGGTCAGATGCCAAGCAGTTGCCATACCAAGCGGTGATGCAGCCATACCAAACGGTGATGCAGCCATACCAAGCGGTGATGCAGCCATACCAAGCGGTGATGCAGCCATACCAAGCGGTGATGCAGCCATACCAAGCGGTGATGCAGCCATACCAAGCGGTGATGCAGCCATACCAAGCGGTGATGCAACCATACCAAGCGGTGATGCAGCCATACCAAGTGGTGATGCAGCCATACCGAGCGGTGATGCAGCCATATGGAGCGGTGATGCAGCCATACTAAGTGGTGATACAGTCATACCAAGTGGTGATACAGTCATACCAAGCGGTGATACAGCCATACCGAGCGGTGATGCAGCCATACCAAGCGTTGATGCAGCCATACCGAGCGTTGATGCAGCCATACCAAGCGGTGATGCAGCCATACCAAGCGGTGATGCAGCCATACCAAGCGGTGGTTCAGCCATATCAAGCGGTGATGCAGCCATACCAAGCGGTGATGCAGCCATACCAAGCGGTGATGCAGCCATACTAAGGGGTGATGCAGCCATACTAAGGGGTGATGCAGCCATACCAAGCGGTGATGCAGCCATACCAGGCGGTGATGCAGCCATACCAGGCGGTGATTTAGCCATGCCAGGCGGTGATGCAGCCATACCGAGCGGTGATGCAGCCATACCAAGCGTTGATGCAGCCATACCGAGCGTTGATGCAGCCATACCAAGCGGTGATGCAGCCATACCAAGCGGTGATGCAGCCATACCAAGCGGTGATGCAGCCATACCAAGCGGTGGTTCAGCCATATCAAGCGGTGATGCAGCCATACCAAGCGGTGATGCAGCCATACCAAGCGGTGATGCAGCCATACTAAGGGGTGATGCAGCCATACTAAGGGGTGATGCAGCCATACCAAGCGGTGATGCAGCCATACCAGGCGGTGATGCAGCCATACCAGGCGGTGATTTAGCCATACCAAGCGTTTTCCTAGCTTTCTCTCCCCATCCCAGTGTTCCTATGCCCAACTCACCATGTTTGAAACCTAGGGCAGTGACAGTTATATCTGTGGTGTACCCTCCCCCCTCTCCCCGGCCCCTTCATCCAGAGGTTTCTGTCCCCTGGAGTCCTGGTGCTGTATTTGGGATGGTCATTCCTTCCTTTAACTCGGTCTTCTTCCTCTGATGCTCTTGGACAATGACAAGCCAGGCGTAGAGAAAGGGCCCTGTTTCAGAACTGATGGGAAGAAAAAAACAAGTGCCTCCACGTATAGTCTAGACAAAACAATGACACTGTGAGAGGAGAGGAGGAGGAGGAGGAGAGGAGGAGAGGAAAGGGGGAGAGGAGGAGAGGAGGACAGAGTAGAGGAGGAGAGGAGGAGAGATGAGAAAGGAGAGGAGAGAGTAGAGAGAAGAGAGAAGAGGAGGAGGGGGGTTGAGGAGATGAGAGGAGAGGAGGAGAGAGTAGAGGAGCAGAGAGAAGAGGAGAGGAGGAGGAGAAGAGGAGAGAGTGGAGGGGAGGAGAGGAGGAGGAGAAGGAGGAGGAGAGGAGGAGAGAGTAGAGGAGCAGAGAGAAGAGGAGGAGAGGAGGAGGAGAAGAGGAGAGAGTGGAGGGGAGGAGAGGAGGAGGAGAAGGAGGAGGAGAGGAGGAGAGAGTAGAGGAGCAGAGAGAAGAGGAGGAGAGGAGGAGGAGAGAGTGGAGGGGAGGAGAAGGAGGAGGAAAGGAGGAGAGAGTAGAGGAGGAGGAGAGGAGGGGAGGAGGAGAAGGAGGAGCGAGGAGGAGAGGAGATGAGGAGGGGAGGAGAGGAGAAGAAGAGCGGAAAGGAGGAGAGGAGAGGAGAGGAGAGGAGAGGAAAAGAGGAGAGGAAAAGAGGAGAGGAGAGGAGAGGAAAAGAGGAGTGGAGAGGAGGAGATGAGCAGAGAGGAGAGGAGCAGAAGATGCACATATCAGATGTAATCAGTGTTCTGTCTGTGATCTGAGTGAGATTTCCTGTCACTGTCCCTCAGAGACGCACAGCCTCTTTAATTCTGCAGGGGACATCAGGGGACTGCTGAGCCCCACCAGGGCTGCCCAAACCTGAGTCACTGTCATCATCCTCTCCTTAAAGAACTAGAGAGACATCCGCTAGTGTCTGTCCACCAGTCTAGATCGGTCCTGTACTCCACCAGTGTCTGTCCACCAGTCTAGATCTGTCCTGTACTCCACCAGTGTCTGTCCACCAGTCTAGATCTGTCCTGTACTCCACCAGTGTCTGTCCACCAGTCTAGATCTGTCCTGTACTCCACCAGTGTCTGTTCACCAGTCTAGATCTGTCCTGTACTCCACCAGTGTCTGTCCACCAGTCTAGATCTGTCCTGTACTCCACCAGTGTCTGTCCACCAGTCTAGATCGGTCCTGTACTCCACCAGTGTCTGTCCACCAGTCTAGATCTGTCCTGTACTCCACCAGTGTCTGTCCACCAGTCTAGATCTGTCCTGTACTCCACCAGTGTCTGTCCACCAGTCTAGATCGGTCCTGTACTCCACCAGTGTCTGTCCACCAGTCTAGATCTGTCCTGTACTCCACCAGTGTCTGTCCACCAGTCTAGATCGGTCCTGTACTCCACCAGTGTCTGTCCACCAGTCTAGATCTGTCCTGTACTCCACCCGTGTCTGTCCACCAGTCTAGATCTGTCCTGTACTCCACCATTTTCTGTCCACCAGTCTGACGTGTAGCTTAGTAACAATACATCTAACTGACGTGTAGCCTGGTAACCAATACAGCTAACTGTCATGTAGCCTAGTAGCCAATTCAGCTAACTGACATGTAGCCTAGTGCTATAAGACATATCCAATACAGCTAACTGACGTGTAGCCCAGTAACCTACACAGCTAACTGACATGTAGCCTAGTGCTATAAGACATATCCAATACAGCTAACTGACGTGTAGCCCAGTAACCTACACAGCTAACTGACATGTAGCCTAGTGCTATAAGACATATCCAATACAGCTAACTGACCTGTAGCCTAGTAACCTATACAGCTAACTGACGTGTAGCCCAGTAACCTACACAGCTAACTGACCTGTAGCCCAGTAACCTATACAGCTAACTGACGTGTAGCCTAGTATCAAATACAGCTAACTGACGTGTAGCCTGGTATCCAATACAGCTAACTGACGTGTAGCCTAGTTACCAATACAGCTAACTGACGTGTAGCCCAGTAACCAATACATCTAACTGACGTGTAGCCTAGTATCCAATACAGCTAACTGTCGTGTAGCCTAGTATCCAATACAGCTAACTGACGTGTAGCCTAGTTAACAATACAGCTAACTGACGTGTAGCCTAGTTACCAATACATCTAACTGACGTGTAGCCTAGTTAACAATACAGCTAACTGACGTGTAGCCTAGTATCCAATACAGCTAACTGACCTGTAGCCTAGTGCTATAAGACATGTCCAATACAGCTAACTGACCTGTAGCCTCGTGCTATAAGACATAACCTATACAGCTAACTGACCTGTAGCCCAGTAACCAATACAGCTAACTGACCTGTAGCCTAGTGCTATAAGACATATCCAATACAGCTAACTGACCTGTAGCCTAGTGCTATAAGACATGTCCAATACAGCTAACTGACCTGTAGCCTAGTGCTATAAGACATAACCTATACAGCTAACTGACCTGTAGCCCAGTAACCAATACAGCTAACTGACCTGTAGCCCAGTAACCTATACAGCTAACTGACCTGTAGCCTAGTGCTATAAAACATATCCAATACAGCTAACTGACGTGTAGCCCAGTAACCTACACAGCTAACTGACGTGTAGCCCAGTAACCTACACAGCTAACTGACCTGTAGCCTAGTGCTATAAGACATATCCAATACAGCTAACTGACCTGTAGCCTAGTGCTATAAGACATATCCAATACAGCTAACTGACCTGTAGCCCAGTAACCTATACAGCTAACTGACCTGTAGCCTAGTGCTATAAGACATATCCAATACAGCTAACTGACCTGTAGCCCAGTAACCTACACAGCTAACTGACCTGTAGCCTAGTGCTATAAGACATATCCAATACAGCTAACTGACCTGTAGCCTAGTGCTATAAGACAGGACCAATACAGCTAACTGACCTGTAGCCTAGTGCTATAAGACAGGACCAATACAGCTAACTGACCTGTAGCCCAGTAACCTACACAGCTAACTGACATGTAGCCTAGTGCTATAAGACAGGACCAATACAGCTAACTGACCTGTAGCCTAGTGCTATAAGACATATCCAATACAGCTAACTGACCTGTAGCCTAGTGCTATAAGACATATCCAATACAGCTAACTGACCTGTAGCCTAGTGCTATAAGACATATCCAATACAGCTAACTGACCTGTAGCCTAGTGCTATAAGACATATCCAATACAGCTAACTGACCTGTAGCCTAGAGCTATAAGACATATCCAATACAGCTAACTGACCTGTAGCCTAGAGCTATAAGACATATCCAATACAGCTAACTGACCTGTAGCCTAGTGCTATAAGACATATCCAATACAGCTAACTGACCTGTAGCCTAGTGCTATAAGACATATCCAATACAGCTAACTGACCTGTAGCCTAGTGCTATAAGACATATCCAATACAGCTAACTGACCTGTAGCCCAGTAACCTACACAGCTAACTGACCTGTAGCCTAGTGCTATAAGACATATCCAATACAGCTAACTGACCTGTAGCCTAGTGCTATAAGACATATCCAATACAGCTAACTGACCTGTAGCCTAGTGCTATAAGACATATCCAATACAGCTAACTGACCTGTAGCCTAGTGCTATAAGACATATCCAATACAGCTAACTGACCTGAAGCCTAGTGCTATAAGACATATCCAATACAGCTAACTGACCTGTAGCCCAGTAACCTACACAGCTAACTGACCTGTAGCCTAGTGCTATAAGACATATCCAATACAGCTAACTGACCTGTAGCCTAGTGCTATAAGACATATCCAATACAGCTAACTGACCTGTAGCCTAGTGCTATAAGACATATCCAATACAGCTAACTGACCTGTAGCCTAGTGCTATAAGACATATCCAATACAGCTAACTGACCTGTAGCCCAGTAACCTACACAGCTAACTGACCTGTAGCCTAGTGCTATAAGACATATCCAATACAGCTAACTGACCTGTAGCCTAGTGCTATAAGACATATCCAATACAGCTAACTGACCTGTAGCCTAGTGCTATAAGACATATCCAATACAGCTAACTGACCTGTAGCCCAGTAACCTACACAGCTAACTGACCTGTAGCCTAGTGCTATAAGACATATCCAATACAGCTAACTGACCTGTAGCCCAGTAACCTACACAGCTAACTGACCTGTAGCCCAGTAACCTACACAGCTAACTGACCTGTAGCCTAGTGCTATAAGACAGGACCTATACAGCTAACTGACCTGTAGCCCAGTAACCTACACAGCTAACTGACCTGTAGCCCAGTAACCTACACAGCTAACTGACGTGTAGCCCAGTAACCTATACAGCTAACTGACCTGTAGCCCAGTAACCTACACAGCTAACTGACCTGTAGCCCAGTGCTATTAGACAGGACCAATACAATAACATCTAGGAAGAATAGGGCACAGTTGGGGTCAATTCCATTTCAAATCCAGTCAGTTCAAGAATTTGAATTTCAGTTGACTTCCTGAATTGAAGTGGAATTGATCCCAACTCTGTTTGAGTAGGTGCTCTGTTTCTGAATGAGGGCAGTTAGAATATAGGACTTATTGAGACCAGACGCAGGACTTCCACTACAGTTTCATAACGGCACTGCTAGAAGCCTCCTGGCTCCATTCTAGGGGTCATTGTCCTCAATACAGGACTATATTGCTGACAAAGTGACGTTAACTTGGGAGAGACAGAACAGGCCCTTGAAGAAATGATGTTCTGGTTTCTGTTTCATTGTGGTCGACGTCTCAACGTGATGTAGAGCCTGTGGGGACCTCGTCAGGGACGACAGAGACGTTCTGTCCCAAACGGTACCATATTCCCCTATGGGCCCTGGTCAACAGTTGTGTACTATATAGGGACTAGGGTGCCATTTGGGATGCAAACAGAGACTCAGTGAGTTTATATTTGAATAATGAAGTTGCTCTGGATAATGTTTAGTTCTATAAAAATTCAATTAAAAACAGCATTACAATTTTTCCCAATCATTGCGGGAGACTAACGTACCTGAATGCCTGAGAGATTGGAAAGGATAGCTTGTGGTTGGAAAATATACAATGTGTGTGAGTGTGTGTCTGTCTGTCTGTCTGTCTGTCTGTCTGTCTGTCTGTCTGTCTGTCTGTCTCTGTCTGTCTATGTCTGTCTGTCTGTCTGTCTGTCTGTCTGTCTGTCTGTCTGTCTGTCTGTCTGTCTGTCTGTCTGTCTGTCTGTCTGTTACCAGTATGTGCACATTTTCTTTAAGCGCAACACAATTCAACACAGGAACACAAAACAGCCCAAACAGAGCAAAGGCTGTTGTATAGCGAGGAGAACAAATGATTTGGTAGAGGAATTGAAGAGAGCTGACAATGTGGAGAAGACTGATAGAAGAAGAAGGGGAGGTGAAGGGTTTTAATGAAAAGAAAAAGAGAACAGCCCTCCCTCCCCGGTCTGTCAATCGATCCCTGGCTTTATTAAAGCCTGTTATCCCCTGGCTCCGAGGCTCTGGACCCATCATCACCCTCTCCATCAAACACAGACAAGACACAAAGGAGGAAGGGAGCAGGACCTTTCTTTAAAACAAAGAGAGAGAGAGAAAAAGAGAGGGGGGAGAGAGAGAGAGAGAGAGAGAGAGAGAAAGAGGGGGGGGGAGAGAGAGCGAGAGGGAGAGAGAGAAAGAGGGGGGAGAGAGAGAGAGAAAGAGAGGGAGAGAGAGAGAGAGAAAGAGGGGGGGGGGGGGGGGAGAGAGCGAGAAGCACGCAGGGCATTCTACACCATTAAAAAACAAATTCAAATTGAAATACCTATTAAAATTTGCCTTAAACTAATTGAATGTGTCATTGAACCAATTGCACTTTATGGTGTGGGGTCCACTTGCAAAACAAGATTTCATCAAATGGGACAAACATCCCATTGAAATCCTGCATGCAGAGTTCTGTAAGATACTCCTACATGTCCAGAGGAAAACTACAAATAATGCATGCAGGGCAGAATTAGGCCAACATCTACTAATTTTAAAAACTCAAGAAAGAGCAATTCAGTTTTGGAAACATCTAAAATACAGTGACCCCCTCTCATATCATTACCAGCCCTACAATGCCAAGAGCTGAGCAAAGATAAGAGTCCCCTCATCCAGCTGATCCTGAGTTCACAAACCTGTTCTACTAACACACTGAAGCCTCAGGACCAGAACATCCAATCAATCAGAATAAACCAAATTACAACACAGTCAAAACAAAACTACGTTGCTTATTGGGAAACACAAGCACAAACACAAAGCAAAATGCAGTGCTATCTGGCCCTAAATCGACAGTACACTGTAGCTAACTATTTGACCATGGTTACTGATCAAAACCTTAGAAAAACCTTGACAAAGTACAGGCTCAGTGAGCACAGCCTTGTCATTGAGAAGGGTAGACACAGGAAAACCTGGCTCCCTGTAGAGGAAAGGCTGTGCAACCACTGCACAACAGCAGAACCTGAGACGGAGCTGCATTTCCTGACAAAATGTCAAAAATATAAAACAATTAGAGAGTGTCATTTCCCCAAATTTGAAACTCTTATTCAAGGTTTCAAAGACCTCTCTGATGAGGATAGGCTACCCGTCCTGTTGGGGGAGGACGCAGAGAGCTGTGGGTTGGCAGCGCACTACATTACTGCCTGCCATAAGTTGAGGGACAGTGTCTGACAGACCAATCAACCTGCACATGTACTCTACTGTATGCTTATTGGCATTGTTCAATGTATGGTTATTTTGACCCTTGGTTATTGTTGTTACTGTTGTCCCGTTGACAATTTTGATTCTTATTATTAGAGAGAGAGAAAGAGAGAGAGAGAGAGTTGTTTGGTTTGATGTTGCAGTTACTGACCTTTGTCCCCCATGAGACACCGTAGGACCAAAGCCAGTGTAACAGTATAACTTTACGCCGTCCCCTCGCCCCGACACGGGCGCAAACCAGGGAGCCTCTGCACACATCAACAACGGTCGCCCACGAAGCATCGTTACCCATCGCTCCACAAAGGCCGCGGCCCTTGCAGAGCAAGGGGCAACCCTACTTAATGTCTCAGAGCAAGTGACGTAACTGATTGTAATGCTACTAGCGCGCACCCGCTAACTAGCTAGCCATTTCACATCCGTTACACCAGCATCACTTCCTAAGACGTTTGGTGCAATATTTCTCAAGTCAAAAGACAGTTAGATCCGCTGCGCTGCTGGGCAGGTCTGTCTCACTGTCTGTATTCTGAGGTAGGTGTCTGTTGTAGGTGTCTGTGTTCTGTGGTGGTAGGTGTCTGTGTTCTGTGGTGGTAGGTGTCTGTGTTCTGTGGTAGTAGGTGTCTGTGTTCTGTGGTGGTAGGTGTCTGTGGTAGTAGGTGTCTGTGTTCTGTGGTAGTAGGTGTCTGTGTTCTGTGGTAGTAGGTGTCTGTGTTCTGTGGTAGTAGGTGTCTGTGGTAGTAGGTGTCTGTGTTCTGTGGTAGTAGGTGTCTGTGTTCTGTGGTAGTAGGTGTCTGTGTTCTGTGGTGGTAGGTGTCTGTGTTCTGTGGTAGTAGGTGTCTGTGTTCTGTGTTAGTAGGTGCCTGTGTTCTGTGGTGTTAGGTGTCTGTGTTCTGTGGTGGTAGGTGTCTGTGGTAGTAGGTGCCTGTGTTCTGTGGTAGTAGGTGTCTGTGTTCTGTGGTAGTAGGTGTCTGTGTTCTGTGGTAGTAGGTGCCTGTGTTCTGTGGTAGTAGGTGTCTGTGTTCTGTGGTGGTAGGTGTCTGTGGTAGTAGGTGTCTGTGTTCTGTGGTGGTAGGTGTCTGTGTTCTGTGGTAGTAGGTGTCTGTGTTCTGTGGTAGTAGGTGTCTGTGGTAGTAGGTGTCTGTGTTCTGTGGTGGTAGGTGTCTGTGGTAGTAGGTGTCTGTGTTCTGTGGTAGTAGGTGTCTGTGGTAGTAGGTGTTTGTGTTCTGTGGTGTTAGGTGTCTGTGTTCTGTGGTGGTAGGTGTCTGTGGTAGTAGGTGTCTGTGTTCTGTGGTGTTAGGTGTCTGTGTTCTGTGGTAGTAGGTGCCTGTGGTGGTAGGTGTCTGTGGTAGTAGGTGTCTGTGTTCTGTGGTGTTAGGTGTCTGTGTTCTGTGGTGGTAGGTGTCTGTGGTGGTAGGTGTCTGTGGTAGTAGGTGTCTGTGTTCTGTGGTAGTAGGTGTTTGTGTTCTGTGGTAGTAGGTGTCTGTGTTCTGTGGTAGTAGGTGTCTGTGTTCTGTGGTAGTAGGTGTCTGTGTTCTGTGGTAGTAGGTGTCTGTGTTCTGTGGTAGTAGGTGTCTGTGTTCTGTGATAGTAGGTGTCTGTGTTCTGTGGTAGTAGGTGTCTGTGTTCTGTGGTAGTAGGTGTCTGTGTTCTGTGGTAGTAGGTGTCTGTGTTCTGTGGTGGTAGGTGTCTGTGTTCTGTGGTGGTAGGTGTCTGTGTTCTGTGGTAGTAGGTGTCTGTGGTAGTAGGTGTCTGTGTTCTGTGGTAGTAGGTGTCTGTGTTCTGTGGTAGTAGGTGTCTGTGTTCTGTGGTAGTAGGTGTCTGTGTTCTGTGGTAGTAGGTGCCTGTGTTCTGTGGTGGTAGGTGTCTGTGTTCTGTGCTAGATTTGGATAGAGAGCAGTCAGCACAGCTGTGTATCCTGTGTTAGTGGACATTGTCAAAATCACAACTCAACCCTCAAGTCAGTCATGACAAACTCACAAGACTGACTTTATAACCAAAGTGTTTCTATTTACAATGTGGAGTAAATGTTGTCAGTAGAATACATGTGTCTGACTCATATTGATGCCACATATTCTGTTTCTGTCAGAGAAGTTGTTTATTGCTTTAAAACAAAGACAAACAAGAAGGAAAGACAGATGCACAAGCTTCTCCTCAGCATCCTAAAACAAAGCCCTATAGCCTTATAGCCGGCCTTATTGCACCTCTGGTCTGCTCTGGTCTGTTCTGCTCTGGTCTGCTCTGGTCTGTTCTGTTCTGGTCTGTTCTGCTCTGGTCTGTTCTGGTCTGTTCTGGTCTGTTCTGTTCTGGTCTGGTCTGTTCTGGTCTGGTCTGTTCTGGTCTGGTCTGTTCTGCTCTGGTCTGTTCTGCTCTGGTCTGCTCTGCTCTGGTCTGGTCTGGTCTATTCTGGTCTGTTCTGCTCTGTTCTGCTCTTGTCTGGTCTGTTCTGTTCTGTTCTGTTCTGCTTTGTTCTGTTCTGGTCTGTTCTGCTCTGGTCTGTTCTGCTCTGGTCTGTTCAGCTCTGGTCTGTTCAGCTCTGGTCTGTTCTGCTCTGGTCTGTTCTGCTCTGTTCTGTTCCGGTCTGGTCTTCTGTTCTGTTCTGCTCTGTTCTGTTCCGGTCTGGTCTTCTGTTCTGTTCTGCTCTGTTCTGGTCTGCTCTGTTCTGCTCTGCTCTGTTCTGGTCTGTTCTTCTGTTCTGTTCTGCTCTGTTCTGTTCCGGTCTGGTCTTCTGTTCTGTTCTGCTCTGTTCTGGTCTGCTCTGCTTTGTTCTGCTCTGCTCTGTTCTGGTCTGTTCTGCTCTGTTCTGCTCTGGTCTGTTCTGCTCTGTTCTGTTCTGCTCTGTTCTGGTCTGTTCTGCTCTGGTCTGTTCTGCTCTGGTCTGTTCTGCTCTGGTCTGGTCTGCTCTGGTCTGCTCTGGTCTGGTCTGGTCTGGTCTAGTCTGTTCTGCTCTGGTCTGTTCTGCTCTGGTCTGTTCTGCTCTGGTCTGTTCTGCTCTGGTCTGTTCTGCTCTGGTCTGTTCTGTTCTGGTCTGTTCTGCTCTGGTCTGTTCTGTTCTGGTCTGTTCTGCTCTGGTCTCCTCTGGTCTGGTCTGGTCTGGTCTGTTCTGGTCTGTTCTGTTCTGGTCTGTTCTGCTCTGGTCTGGTCTGGTCTGTTCTGTTCTGGTCTGGTCTGTTCTGCTCTGGTCTGTTCTGGTCTGGTCTGTTCTGGTCTGTTCTGGTCTGTTCTGGTCTGTTCTGCTCTGGTCTGTTCTGCTCTGGTCTGGTCTGTTCTGGTCTGTTCTGCTCTGGTCTGTTCTGGTCTGTTCT
>NW_026600233.1:32500-35000 GCF_029448725.1 Salvelinus fontinalis
CCAACATAGTCCCAAAAAAATTAAAAAAGTCAACGGGAAGCCCATCAATGCCTGGTGCCCTTCCATTTTCCATGCCTTCTAATGCAGTGTATAACTCCTGCAAAGACAATGGTTGCTCAAGCTCAACCTGAGCTTCTGCAGCCACCTGTGGGAGCCCATCAAGGAACTGCTGTGTCACTGTTTTATCCTCTTTGTACTCACACTTGTAGAGCTCAGCATAGAACTCTACTGCCCTCTTTCTAATTTCACTAGGGCTAGTGAGCTCTTGTCCAACAGCTGATTTGAGACAATGAATAATTTTTCTTTGTCCATTCTTTTTCTCTAAACCAAAGAAAAATTTGGATGAGGCATCCATTTCAGAGATTCCCTGAAACTTACTTCTCACCAATGCCCCCTGTGCTCTGATACCCAGCAGGTCTGCCAATGCAACTTTTTTCCTCTTGAGTGCCTGCGTATGGCCTCGATCTCCTGTGGTCTCAACCAACGTCATGAGTTCCACTATTTCAAACTCTAGGGCTTTCATTGATCTGATGATATCCTTGGTGACATTCCTCGTGTATTGATTACAGAATTGTTGAATCTGGATTTTCCCTATATCCCACCATTGTCGAAGGGATACAAAACTGGCCTTTTGAGACCTCCACCTCTCCCAGAAAAAACAAAAACATTTCCTGAAGTGAGCATCACTCAATAAAGTTATATTAAAATGCCAGTATGCGCTTTTAGGTTTTACATCGTTAATGAACACCACCTCTGTTATTAAACAATGATCAGAACATCCCACTGGGGTTATCACACTTGATTTACAGACCTGAGATTGATGCTCAAAACAATAAAACCTATCTAACCTGGCCATAGAGATGGTGTTCTCTCTCACATGCGCCCAGGTGTACCGCCTTGTGCCTCCATGTTGACTCCGCCAAATATCACACAGTTCATGTGTTACAATGAGGCGTTTTAAAAAAGTCCTTGAGGCTATATGAGGTTCTTGGTGATTTCTATCTAAATCGCTGACTGTGCAGTTAAAATCCCCAGCAATAAATAAATAATCTTCATTGTTACATTTCTCAATGGTATTTGATAATGTCTCTAAAAAACATACCCTCTCAACTGCCACCACTGGGGCATATACATTTATCAGACACATAGTGATATTTTCATACCTTGCCCTAACTTTTAATAACCTCCCCTCAACTACCTCTTCAACCTCATATGACAAAGGCGAAAACCCTTTTGAGAACAATATAGCCACACCCCCACTTTTTGAGTTTTTATGACTACACACCAATGTCCCCCCCCACTCCTGTTGCCACATAACTTCATTTTCCAAATTACTATGTGTTTCTTGTAGAAAATTGATATCACTTCCCTTTCCCCTAATTAACTCATACACTATGTCTCTTTTTTTACCATCTCTTGCCCCATTTACGTTTAAAGAAGAAATCTTAAAACTGCTCATGGATGAAAAAAATATACAGAGGAAAATACAGACACCACATCTCTTTACAGAGTTAAAGCTGCAACTGAACTCTTTCATTTTCTTTAGAATTTACATCACTTATCACTCTCGTGACCACTTTCTTGAGTCTAGCAATTTCAGGGCTTGTCAAACCTCCCCCTGTAATTTTTGACATCAGAAACTTTGCTGATTCAATAAACAATTCACTTTCAGGGAAAACATCAGTTATATTGTAATCCTGCATATATTTCTTCCCTTTTGTCAATTTCAGAAATTGACGTACCTTCTTAATCCCATAACTCCCTTCCACCCCATTTATCTCGCTATTTTGTTGTGACGCGTCAGATGACTCACTCTCGCTATCCTCCCCAGAAGAAAACTCCACCATCTCTATCACCTGTTCATCTTCAACTAATTTATCAATCTCTACCTTCCTCTTAGAATTAGACCCTTCACCACCCCTTAAATTCTTCCTCTCACTCCTCGGTACTTTGAAAACAGCTGCTTCCTTTTCCGTTATTTCAATCTCCTCTTTATCTCCAATTTCATTTTCCAGCACCACCTCAGCGACGGCAGTCACAATCTCACCTACTGTTTCCCCTCCCTCATTGTTCTGATCTACCACAATTGCCCCCGTATCCACAATGCCTTCCTCTCCTACTTTTCCAACCACATCTGCCCACCTTCTCCCTTCCCCTGCACCCTTAGCATGTTCATCCCTTCGCGTTAATGTGTTAGCTGCACCATCACTAGAGCTATTACCGGGCTCTGCGCGCTCATTCTCGGGACAACTACGCACCAAATGCCCCTCTCTTCCACAACCAAAACATTTCATTGATTCAGTAGAAGCGTAGAAGACATAATCAAATCCATCAATCTTAAAACTGAACGCTAAATTCAGTTCATCAACGTCCTTTTTTAAGATCATATGCACTTGTCTCCTATGAGACACGACATGTTTCAGCAACGGAGATTTGCATCCAAAAAGAACCTTCTTTATTGTAGATACGATTTGACCATGACGAGATAACTCTCGCTCCA
>NW_026600233.1:40000-77500 GCF_029448725.1 Salvelinus fontinalis
TATTGTTATCTGTGATGGTTATAATGAGGTATTGTTATCTGTAATGGGTATGATACATGAGGTATTGTTATGTGTAATGGTTATGATAAATGAGGTATTGTTATCTGTGATGGTTATAATGAGGTATTGTTATCTGTAATGGGTATGATACATGAGGTATTGTTATGTGTGACGGTTATGATAAATGAGGTATTGTTGTTCACTGCTGGCATATAGATAAATGCACACGTTTATTTAACAATTTCAAATCAATCAATCAATCAATTTTATTTTATATAGCCCTTCGTACATCAGATAATATCTCGAAGTGCTGTACAGAAACCCAGCCTAAAACCCCAAACAGCTAGAATGCAGGTGTAGAAGCACGGTGGCTAGGAAAAACTCCCTAGAAAGGCCAAAACCTAGGAAGAAACCTAGAGAGGAACCAGGCTATGAGGGGTGGCCAGTCCTCTTCTGGCTGTGCCGGGTGGAGATTATAACAGAACTATGCCAAGATGTTCAAAAATGTTCATAAGTGACAAGCATGGTCAAATAATAATCATGAATAATTTTCAGTTGGCTTTTCATAGCTGATCATTAAGAGTTGAAAAACAACAGGTCTGGGACAGGTGGCGGTTCCATAACCGCAGGCAGAACAGCTGAAACTGGAATAGCAGCAAGGCCAGGCGGACTGGGGACAGCAAGGAGTCACCACGGGCGGCAGTCCCGACGCATGGTCCTAGGGCCCAGGTCCTCCGAGAGAAAGAAAGAGAGAAGGAGAAAATTAGAGAGAGCCAAGATTTTCAAAATGTTCATAAATGACAAGCATGGTCAAATAATAATCAGGAATAAATCTCAGTTGGCTTTTCATAGCCGATCATTAAGAGTTGAAAACAGCAGGTCTGGGACAGGTAGGGGTTCCATAACCGCAGGCAGAAGAGTTGAAACTGGAATAGCAGCAAGGCCAGGCGGACTGGGGGCAGCAAGGAGTCACCACGGCCGGTAGTCCCGACGTATGGTCCTAGGGCTCAGGTCCTCCGAGAGAAAGAGAGAAGGAGAAAATTAGAGAGAGCCAAGATTTTCAAAATGTTCATAAATGACAAGCATGGTCAAATAATAATCAGGAATAAATCTCAGTTGGCTTTTCATAGCCGATCATTAAGAGTTGAAAACAGCAGGTCTGGGACAGGTAGGGGTTTCGTAACCACAGGCAGAAACAGTTGAAACTGGAATAGCAGCAAGGCCGGGCGGACTGGGGACAGCAAGATGTCAGCATGCCCGGTAGTCCTGACGTATGGTCCTAGGGCTCAGGTTCTCAGAGAGAAAGAGAGAACGAGAGAATTAGAGAGAGCATACTTAAATTCACACAGGACACTGGATAAGACAGGAGAAGTATTCCAGGTATAACCAACTGACCCTAGCCCCCCGACACATAAACTACTGCAGCATAAATACTGGAGGCTGAGACAGGAGTGCCAATTGCCACCCCTACTCTTTATATGACATATACCAGCCTATCAGGAGGCTTAGTTTATCATGCTCTTTATATGACATGTACCAGCCTATCAGGAGGTTTAGTTTATCATGCTCTTTATATGACATATACCAGCTTATCAGGAGGCTTAGTTTATCATGCTCTTTATATGACATATACCAGCCTATCAGGAGGCTTAGTTTATCATGCTCTTTATATGACATGTACCAGCCTATCAGGAGGCTTAGTTTATCATGCTCTTTAAATGACATATACCAGCCTATCAGGAGGCTTAGTTTATCATGCTCTTTATATGACATGTACCATAGGGTAGTGCACTATCTGGGAATATAGTGCACTACCCTGTGAACCCTGGTCAAAACAAGTGCACTGTATAGGGATGTCACAATGGCGTGTATAAGTGGCAGGGGAAGTCAGGCGCAGGAGAGTCAAATAGAGTGTAGAATGGAGTACTTTAATTAAAGTCCCAGTAATCTGCTCCACAACACTCACGGAAAAAACATAAAACAAATCTGGGTACGAAGACCCAGAGCACACCTATACACAATCAACACAACACTTGACAACGAACAATCTCTGACAAACACATGAAGGGATACAGAGGGTTAAATACACAACAGGTAATGAATGGGATTGACAACAGGTGTGTGGGAAGACAAGACAAAACCAATGGAAAATGAAAAATGGATCGATGATGGCTAGAAGACCGGTGAAGTCGACCGCCGAACACCGCCCGGACAAGGAGAGGCAACGACTTCGGCAGAAGTCGTGACATTACCCCTCCCCTGACGCGCGGCTCCAGCAGCGCGTCGACACCGGCCTCGGGGACGACCCGGAGGGCGAGGTGCAGGGCGATCCGGATGGAGGCGATGGAATTCTTTTAACATGGAAGGATCTAAAACGTCCTCCACCGGAACCCAGCATCTCTCCTCCGGCCCGTACCCCTCCCAGTCCACGAGGTACTGAAGGCCCCTCGCCCGACGTCTCGAATCCAAAATGGATCGAACAGAGTACGCCGGGACCCCCTCGATGTCTAGAGGAGGCGGAGGAACTTCACGCACTTCAGCCTCCTGGAGCGGGCCAGCCACCACCGGCCTGAGGAGAGACACATGGAACGAGGGGTTAATACGGTAATTAGTGGGCAGTTGTAACCTATAACATACCTCGTTCACTCTCCTCAGGACTTTAAACGGCCCCACAAACCGCGGACACAGCTTCCGGCAGAGCAGGCGGAGGGGCAGGTTTCGGGTCGAGAGCCAGACCCTGTCCCCTGGTACGAACACCGGGGCCTCACTGCGGCGACGGTCTGCGCCAATTTTCTGGCGCCTTATGACACGCTGAAGGTGGACGTGGGCTGCCTCCCAGGTTTCCTCAGCGTGCCGAAACCAATTGTCCACCGCAGGAGCTTCGGTCTGACTCTGATGCCAAGGAGCCAGAACCGGCTGATACCCTAATACACATTGAAAAGGGGTAAGGTTAGTGGAGGAGTGACGTAGCGAGTTCTGGGCCATCTCTGCCCAGGGCACGAACTTCGCCCACTCCCCCGGCCGGTCCTGGCAATAGGACCGCAGAAACCTGCCCACATCCTGGTTAACTCTCTCCACCTGCCCATTACTCTCGGGGTGAAAACCTGAGGTAAGACTAACCGAGATCCCCAGACGTTCCATAAACGCCTTCCAGACCCTTGACGTGAACTGGGGACCCCGATCAGACACTATATCCTCAGGCACCCCATAGTGCCGGAAAACATGTGTAAACAGGGCCTCCGCAGTTTGTAAGGCCGTAGGGAGACCGGGCAAAGGGAGAAGACGACAGGACTTAGAGAACCGATCCACAACGACCAGGATCGTGGTGTAACCCTGTGAAGGTGGAAGATCAGTCAAAAAATCCACTGACAGGTGCGACCACGGCCGTTGAGGAACGGGTAAAGGTAGAAGCTTACCTCTAGGCAGGTGTCTAGGAGCCTTGCACTGGGCGCACACCGAACAGGAGGAAACATAAATCTTCACGTCCTTAGCTAAAGTGGGCCACCAGTACCTCCCATCAAGACAGCGCATCGTCCGACCTATCCCAGGATGACCAGAGGAGGGTGATGTGTGAGCCCAATAAATCAATCGGTCGCGGACAGCAGACGGAACGTACAGACGACCAGCTGGACACTCAGGAGGAGAGGGCTCTGCACGTGATGCCCGCTCAATGTCCGCGTCCAGCTCCCACACTACTGGCGCCACCAAACACGACTCTGGGAGTATGGGAGTGGGATCCATGGGCCGCTCCTCTGTGTCATACAGCCGAGACAATGCGTCTGCCTTGACGTTCTGGGAGCCTGGTCTGTAAGTAAGCGTAAACACAAAACGAGTGAAAAACATGGCCCACCTTGCCTGGCGAGGATTTAGTCTCTTCGCCTGCCGGATGTACTCCAGATTGCGGTGGTCAGTCCAGATGAGAAAAGGGTGATTAGCCCCCTCAAGCCAATGCCTCCACACCTTCAAGGCTTTTACGACAGCTAACAGCTCTCGGTCCCCCACATCATAGTTACGCTCCGCCGGGCTGAGCTTCTTCGAAAAGAAAGCACAGGGGCGAAGCTTCGGTGGCATACCCGAACGCTGAGAGAGCACTGCTCCTATCCCAGCTTCGGATGCGTCCACCTCTACTATGAATGGCAAAGAGGGATCCGGATGAGCCAACACAGGCGCCGAGGTAAACAGAGCCTTCAGTTGTCCAAAAGCCCTATTCGCCTCAGCCGACCACTGCAAGCGCACCGGTCCCCCCTTTAGCAGTGAGGTAATGGGAGCTGCAACCTGACCAAAACCCCGGATAAATCTCCGGTAGTAATTGGCAAACCCTAAAAAACGCTGCACCTCCTTTACCGTGGTTGGAGTCGGCCAATTACGCACGGCTGTAATGCGGTCGCTCTCCATTTCCACTCCTGAAGTGGAAATCTGATGCCCTAGGAAGGAGATGGATTGTTGGAAGAACAAGCATTTCTCAGCCTTGACATATAGATCATGCTCCAACAGGCGACCAAGCACCCTGCGCACCAAGGACACATGCTCGGCGCGTGCAGCAGAGTATATCAAAATATCATCGATATACACCACTACACCCTGCCCGTGCAGGTCCTTGAAGATCTCATCTACAAATGATTGGAAGACTGATGGAGCATTCATCAACCCATATGGCATGACCAGGTACTCATAATGACCTGAGGTGGTGCTAAATGCCGTTTTCCACTCATCACCCCTCCTAATACGCACCAGATTGTACGCACTCCTGAGATCCAATTTTGTGAAGAAGCGGGCCCCGCGCATTGACTCCATTACTGTATTGATCAGAGGTAGCGGGTAACTATATTTTACCGTGATTTTATTAAGATCTCGATAATCAATGCACGGGCGTAAACCGCCATCCTTCTTCTTCACAAAAAAGAAACTCGAAGAGGCGGGTGAAATGGATGGCTGAATGAACCCCTGACGCAGGGATTCAGAGATATAATTATCCATAGCCACTGTCTCCGCTTGCGACAGAGGATACACGTGACTCCTGGGATATGCAGCGTCTACCAGGAGATCTATCGCACAATCCCCCTGTCGATGGGGTGGTAATTGAGTCGCCTTCTTTTTACAGAAGACGAGTGCCAAATCGGCATATTCTGGGGGAATGCGCACGGTGGAAACCTGGTCTGGACTTTCCACCGTAGTAGCACCAACGGAAACCCCTACACACCTACCTGAGCACTCTCGCGACCACCCCGTGAGAGCCCTCTGTGGCCAAGAAACAGTGGGGTTATGAGTAGTTAACCAGGGTAGGCCTAGCACCACAGAATACGCAGGGGAATCAATAAGGAAAAGACTAATCTTCTCCTTGTGACCCTCCTGCGTTATCATAGACAAAGGTGCGGTGACCTCCCTGATAAACCCTGACCCTATTGGTCGACTATCTAAGGCATGAATAGGGAAAGGCATATCCACAGAAACAATAGGAATCCCTAAACTATGAGCTAAATTTTTATTAATGAAATTCCCAGCCGCGCCTGAATCTACTAGCGCCTTATACTGGGAATGCAAGGAAAAATCCGGAAAAGTGACAGAGACAAACATAAGTGCAGCAGAGGGCTCTGGATGAGTATGGTGCCTACTCACCTGGGGTGATGCCAGAGTGCCCTGCCACCCTTCTCTATTCCCAGAGGAACCAACCCGGCACCGATCAGCAGTGTGATCTCTGCGATCATAGATGGTGCTCGAGTGGGTACCCCCTCCGGTCTCCCTGCGCACCATCCCTCCCAATTCCATAGGTTCGGGAGAGAGAGTGCGGGAGGATGGAACAACCAGACCCCGATCTAGACGTCCCCGAGTAGCCAGCATGTTGTCCAGCCTGATGGACATATCCACCAGCTGGTCGAAGTTGAGGGTGGTGTCTCTACAGGCCAGCTCCCGACGAACGTCCTCGCGTAGACTACAACGGTAGTGGTCGATCAGGGCCCTGTCGCTCCATCCAGCGCCGGCAGCCAAGGTCCTAAACTCCAAAGCAAACTCCTGGGCACTCCTCGTCTCCTGCCTCAGATGATAGAGGAGCTCACCCGCCGTTTTTCCTTCGGGAGGATGGTCGAATACTCTCCTAAAATAAAGGGTGAACTCCTCAAAATGGTCCAACGCCGCATTCTCCTCTCTATACACAGCGCTGGCCCACTCCCGGGCTTTCCCGGTGAGGCATGAGACGAGGGCGGAACTCTTCTCCCGGTCAGATGGTACTGGGGAGACCGTGGCCAGATATAAGTTCAGTTTAAGGAGGAAACCCTGGCAGCCTGCAGTATCTCCGTTGTAACCCGTGGGTAGGGGTAAACGGATTTTGTTAGGTTCAGGTGGGGAAAACGCGTTAAAGGTAAATCCCCGTTGTGGCAGTGGAGGCGCTGGAGAAACTCCCTGTCTCTCCCAGCGATCCATATTCTGGACAATGCGATCCATGACGACGCTCAAACAGTCAATCTCCTTCGCTTGTTCCATAACGCGCTTTTCCACCTCCATGGGCGTCGTGTCCTCTCCTGCTGACTTCATATTTTATGGTCAGAGATTCTGTCACAATGGCATGTATAAGTGGCAGGGGAAGTCAGGCGCAGGAGAGTCAAATAGAGTGTAGAATGGAGTACTTTAATTAAAGTCCCAGTAATCTGCTCCACAACACTCACGGAAAAAACATAAAACAAATCTGGGTACGAAGACCCAGAGCACACCTATACACAATCAACACAACACTTGACAACGAACAATCTCTGACAAACACATGAAGGGAAACAGAGGGTTAAATACACAACAGGTAATGAATGGGATTGACAACAGGTGTGTGGGAAGACAAGACAAAACCAATGGAAAATGAAAAATGGATCGATGATGGCTAGAAGACCGGTGAAGTCGACCGCCGAACACCGCCCGGACAAGGAGAGGCAACGACTTCGGCAGAAGTCGTGATAAGGGAATATAGTGCACTACCCTGTGAACCCTGGTCAAAACAAGTGCACTGTATAGGGAATATAGTGCACTACCCTGTGAACCCTGGTCAAAACAAGTGCACTGTATAGGGAATATAGTGCACTACCCTGTGAACCCTGGTCAAAACAAGTGCACTGTATAGGGAATATAGTGCACTACCCTGTGAACCCTGGTCAAAACAAGTGCACTGTGTAGGGAATATAGTGCACTACCCTGTGAACCCTGGTCAAAACAAGGGCACTGTATAGGGAATATGGTGCCATTTGGGCCGCATACAGAGTCCCATGCCGTGTCGTACAGGACCTGGTGCTTAATTGCTCTCATTAGCACCCAGCGCCTCTCCCGTTATCCTCCCGGTACTCTCAGTGCAATTAACCGGCTGCCTCCGATATGTTATGAGGCGGAATATCACGTCGGGTCAAGAGAGATAAAGGAGCCTAATTAATTCTCACTTAAATTAACAATCTCACATTTCATAGGCGTTTAAAATGGCCCCTTTCTCTATGCAGTCCTAACGAGGAGTATTGAAGGTGATGACAGTGGTGGTTAAATGAGGTGGAGGTGGCTTTTGTTTAGGAGAAGAAGAGGACAGGAAATGTGGGTGGGGGGGGTTATTGAGTGTGTGAGACAGGGGAGTAAGATGAAAATCAGAAGCCATTGTCGTGTTTGACAGCAAGCGCCTTTGCAGTGATTGCCTGTGTTAATTAATTTGTGAAATGGGGGGAGATGAGGGGAGAGGAGGGGAGAGAACAGGAGAGAGACTGACAGACACCGACTGGCCAAGGCTGTCGAGAAAGAGAGAGAAAGAGAGAGAGAGAGAAAGAGAGAGAAAGAGAGAGAGAGAGAGAGAGAGAGAGAGAGAGAGAGAGAGAGAGAGAGAGAGAGAGAGAGAGAGAGAGAGAAAGGAAGGGAGAGAGGGAGGGAGGAAGGAAGAGAGAGAGAGAGAGAGAGAGAGAGAGAAAGGGGGTGAGGGAGCGAGAGAGAGGGAAAAAAAGAGAGAGGACTAGAGGGGGCAGGTGCCAGTAGAAGTAGAGGACACTGCAGGCTTCAGACCCCCCCACACACTGACACATAGTAACTATAAAGTACAAGAGCGAAGACGTGTCATGGAGATTCTCCTCTCCTTGTCATGGATTGTTAGTCATTATAGATGACAACCTGATGTTATTCTCTCCTCGTGGCTCCGGAACAATTATTATTCAGTTATTTATTTGGGCTAATTGGTTTATTTGTGCACAGCATCGTAGCAACCACAGATTAAGGTTTAATACCTGAGATTGGGGCTGTGTGTGTGTGTGTGTGTGTGTGTGTGTGTGTGTGTGTGTGTGTGTGTGTGTGTGTGTGTGTGTGTGTGTGTGTGTGTGTGTGTGTGTGTGTGTGTGTGTGTGCACTGAACAGGTGTGAAGCGTGAGATGTGATTCCTCTCTGTCTCAAAACGGCAACCAGAAGTCTTGTATTGTTTGTCTAATGATTTATTCATCAAAAACAAGACATTTACAATTCATGTCATCCAAACCACTGTGTGAGCAGCAATAACATGCACAGACGCAAGCGCGCACACACACACACACACACACACACACACACACACACACACACACACACACACACACACACGCGTGTGTATATGTGAGGTGAGGGCATGTATTTCAGACAGACAAACACACACACCTCATCACTCCTTCAAGCTGCTCGAGGGGCTCATATGAGGAATATGCCAATTCATTTGTCTGGTTGGTTTGTGTGACATTTAGAATCATTATTTTCAGTGAGTTGTTCTTGACAGCAGTACATGAATAGAAGTGGTTATTGAGTGTCTCAGCATTTGTTACAGCTGAGCCGCAGTCTGACAAAAAATTAAATTGTTGGTGAATGTCGGAATCAGTTGTGTCTTTTTTCTCTCTAAACATTCTAAACTGTCACGATCGCGGTAAGGACGGGACCAAGGCGCAGCGGGCATTCGGTTCCACATCTTTTTAATACAAAGTGAAACTAGAAACAAAACAACAAAACTTACAAAGAACGTGAAGTCGTAGTGCCCAAACACACTAACACAATATCCCACAACCCAGGTGCCTCTAATTAGGAACCATACCAAGCACACCAACATAGAAATATGAAAACTAGAACACCCCCTAGTCACGCCCTGACAGTCTACTACTAGGTAGTTTAGTTCATCAGACTGGCCCCTGGCCCCTAGTCTACTACTAGGTAGTTTAGTTCATCAGGCTGGCCCCTGGTCCCTAGTCTACTACTAGGTAGTGTAGTTCATCAGGCTGGCCCCTGGCCCCTAGTCTACTACTAGGTAGTTTAGTTCATCAGGCTGGCCCCTGGTCCCTAGTCTACTCTTGAAGTTGTTGAGGTATGATGATGTTTTGGCGATGTGAAGATAGGGAATCCACAGTATGGAACCTCTGTATCTTCTATGTGAGAAGCGGTAGTGGGGAGGGTAAAGTTTATCACCGTGTCTTGTGGTGTATGCATGATGGATTTGTGAATTAACCTGGAGGAATCCATTGAAGGGTTTAGGTAGCTTGTCTGGGAGGCATGTGTGCTGCTAGATGAAGCTGCATGATTACAGTATATTCAAGTTGTAGACGGACATCATATTGAGTTTCTTGGACAGAGGGGCAAATGAAGACAAGTAAGAGGAGGTGGCTAGTTTTGGAAATGTATTTTGTGTGACGAGTAATGTGTTGTAGGTAGGAAGCATATGTACTGGCCCACAGAATATTAGGGTAATTGAGATATCGGCCAATTAAGCTGTAGTATAGTGTCAGGAAGCAAAAGCCTGATGAACCAAACCTCTAATCTTTCTGATGATACCAATTTACTTCATCACTTTGCTGCAGACAAAATAGGAAAATGAATATGTTCTTTCCAGGATAACTTGTCATCAACTAGAGCATGTGTTTCCTAACCCAGGTCCTCCAGTACCCCTGACTGTACACCGTTTAGTTGTATCTCTGGACAAATACACCTCATTCAACTCACTGAGGCGTGATGATTAGTTGACGAGTTGAATCAGGTGTGCTTGTCCAGCGTTACAATAACAATGCGTACTGTTGGGGGTACTGTTGGGGGTACTGTTGGGGGTACTGTTGGAGGTACTGTTGGAGGTACTGTTGGAGGTACTGTTGGGGGTACTGTTGGGGGTACTGTTGGAGGTACTGTTGGGGGTACTGTTGGAGGTACTGATGGAGGTACAGTTGGAGATACTGTTGGAGGTACTGTTGGAGGTACTGTTGGGGGTAATGTTGGGGGTACTGGAGGAGGTACTGTTGGGGGTTACTGTTGGGGGTTACTGTTGGGGGTACTGTTGGGGGTTACTGTTGGAGGTACTGTTGGGGGTACTGTTGGGGGTACTGTTGGGGGTACTGTTGGGGGTACTGTTGGGGGTACTGTTGGGGGTTACTGTTGGGGGTTACTGTTGGGGGTACTGTTGGAGGTACTGTTGGTGGTTACTGTTGGTGGTTACTGTTGGAGGTACTGTTGGGGGTACTGTTGGTGGTACTGTTGGAGGTACTGTTGGAGGTACTATTGGGGGTACTGTTGGGGGTACTGTTGGAGGTACTGTTGGAGGTACTGTTGGGGGTACTGTTGGTGGTACTGTTGGAGGTACTGTTGGAGGTACTATTGGGGGTACTGTTGGGGGTACTGTTTGAGGTACTGTTGGAGGTACTGTTGGAGGTACTGTTGGAGGTACTGTTGGGGGTACTGTTGGAGGTACTGTTGGGGGTACTGTTGGAGGTACTGTTGGGGGTACTGTTGGAGGTACTGTTGGAGGTACTGTTGGGGGTACTGTTGTGGTTACTGTTGGGGGTTACTGTTGGTGGTTACTGTTGGGGGTACTGTTGGGGGTACTGTTGGGGGTATTGTTGGGGGTACTGTTGAAGGTACTGTTGGATATACTGTTGGAGGTACTGTTGGAGGTACTGTTGGATATACTGTTGGAAGTACTGTTGTGGTTACTGTTGGGGGTTACTGTTGGTGGTTACTATTGGTGGGTACTGTTGGGGGTACTGTTGGAGGTACTGTTGGGGGGTACTCTTGGGGGGTACTGTTGGGGGTACTGTTGGAGGTATCGTTGGGGGTCCCGTTGGGGGTACTGTTGGGGGTACTGTTGGAGGTACTGTTGGGGGTACTGTTGGGGGTACTGTTGGAGGTACTGTTGGAGGTACTGTTGGGGGTACTGTTGGGGGTTACTGTTGGTGGTTACTGTTGGAGGTTACTGTTGGAGGTACTGTTGGGGGTACTGTTGGAGGTACTGTTGGATACACTGTTGGAGGTACTGTTGGAGGTACTGTTGATATACTGTTGGAGGTACTGTTGTGGTTACTGTTGGGGGTTACTGTTGGTGTTTACTGTTGGGGGTACTGTTGGGGGTACTGTTGGAGGTACTGTTGGAGGTACTGTTGGAGGTACTGTTGGAGGTACTGTTGGGGGTACTGTTGGAGGTACTGTTGGAGGTACTGTTGGGGGTACTGTTGGAGGTACTGTTGGTGGTTACTGTTGGTGGTTAGTGTTGGAGGTTACTGTTGGAGGTACTGTTGGGGGAACTGTTGGGGGTACTGTTGGGGGTACTGTTGGAGGTAATGTTGGAGGTACTGTTGGGGGTACTGTTGGAGGTACTGTTGGAGGTACTGTTGGGGGTACTGTTGGAGGTACTGTTGGAGGTACTGTTATGGGTACTGTTGGGGGTACTGTTGGAGGTACTGTTGGAGGTACTGTTGGGGGTACTGTTGGAGGTACTGTTGGAGGTACTGTTGGGGTTACTGTTGGGGTTACTGTTGGAGGTACTGTTGGAGGTACTGTTGGGGGTACTGTTGGGGGTACTGTTGGGGGTACTGTTGGAGGTACTGTTTGAGGTACTGTTGGTGGTACTGTTGGAGGTACTCTTGGAGGTACTGTTGGAGGTACTGTTGGGGGTACTGTTGGAGGTACTGTTGGGGGTACAGTTGGAGGTACTGTTGGAGGTACTGTTATGGGTACTGTTGGGGGTACTGTTGGAGGTACTGTTGGGGGTACTGTTGGAGGTACTGTTGGGGGTACTGTTGGAGGTACTGTTGGAGGTACTGTTGGGGGTACTGTTGTGGTTACTGTTGGGGGTTACTGTTGGTGGTTACTGTTGGTGGGTACTGTTGGGGGTACTGTTGGAGGTACTGTTGGGGGGTACTGTTGGGGGGTACTGTTGGGGGTACTGTTGGAGGTACCGTTGGGGGTCCCGTTGGGGGTACTGTTGGGGGTACTGTTGGAGGTACTGTTGGGGGTACTGTTGGGGGTACTGTTGGAGGTACTGTTGGAGGTACTGTTGGGGGTACTGTTGGGGGTTACTGTTGGTGGTTACTGTTGGAGGTTACTGTTGGAGGTACTGTTGGGGGTACTGTTGGAGGTACTGTTGGATACACTGTTGGAGGTACTGTTGGAGGTACTGTTGGAGGTACTGTTGGAGGTACTGTTGGGGGTACTGTTGGGGGTTACTGTTGGTGGTTACTGTTGGAGGTTACTGTTGGAGGTACTGTTGGGGGTACTGTTGGAGGTACTGTTGGATACACTTTTGGAGGTACTGTTGGAGGTACTGTTTATATACTGTTGGAGGTACTGTTGTGGTTACTTTTGGGGGTTACTGTTGGTGTTTACTGTTGGGGGTACTGTTGGGGGTACTGTTGGAGGTACTGTTGGAGGTACTGTTGGAGGTACTGTTGGGGGTACTGTTGGAGGTACTGTTGGAGGTACTGTTGGGGGTACTGTTGGAGGTACTGTTGGTGGTTACTGTTGGTGGTTAGTGTTGGAGGTTACTGTTGGAGGTACTGTTGGGGGAACTGTTGGGGGTACTGTTGGGGGTACTGTTGGAGGTACTGTTGGAGGTACTGTTGGGGGTACTGTTGGGGGTTACTGTTGGTGGTTACTGTTGGAGGTTTCTGTTGGAGGTACTGTTGGGGGTACTGTTGGAGGTACTGTTGGAGGTACTGTTGGAGGTACTGTTGGAGGTCCTGTTGATATACTGTTGGAGGTACTGTTGTGGTTACTGTTGGGGGTTACTGTTGGTGGTTACTGTTGGAGGTACTTTTGGGGGTACTGTTGGGGGTACTGTTGGAGGTACTGTTGGGGGTACTGTTGGAGGTACTGTTGGAGGTACTGTTGGGGGTAGTGTTGGAGGTACTGTTGGGGGTACTGTTGGAGGTACTGTTGGGGTTACTGTTGGGATTACTGTTGGAGGTACTGTTGGAGGTACTGTTGGAGGTACTGTTGGGGGTACTGTTGGAGGTACTGTTGGTGGTTACTGTTGGTGGTTACTGTTGGAGGTTACTGTTGGAGGTACTGTTGGGGGTACTGTTGGGGGTACTGTTGGGGGTACTGTTGGAGGTACTGTTGGTGGTACTGTTGGAGGTACTGTTTGAGGTACTGTTGGTGGTACTGTTGGAGGTACTGTTGGAGGTACTGTTGGAGGTACTGTTGGCGGTACTGTTGGAGGTACTTTTGGGGTACTGTTGGAGGTACTGTTAGGGGTACTGTTGGAGGTACTGTTGGAGGTACTGTTGGGGGTACTGTTGTGGTTACTGTTGGGGGTTACTGTTGGTGGTTACTGTTGGAGGTTACTGTTGGAGGTACTGTTGGGGGTACTGTTGGGGGTACTGTTGGGGGTATTGTTGGGGGTACTGTTGAAGGTACTGTTGGATATACTGTTGGAGGTACTGTTGGAGGTACTGTTGGATATATTGTTGGAGGTACTGTTGTGGTTACTGTTGGGGGTTACTGTTGGTGGTTACTGTTGGTGGGTACTGTTGGGGGTACTGTTTGAGGTACTGTTGGGGGGTACTGTTGGGGGTACTGTTGGAGGTACCGTTGGAGGTACCGTTGGGGGTACTGTTGGGGGTACTGTTGGAGGTACTGTTGGGGGTCCTGTTGGGGGTACTGTTGGTGGTACTGTTGGAGGTACTGTTGGGGGTACTGTTGGGGGTTACTGTTGGTGGTTAATGTTGGAGGTTACTGTTGGAGGTATTGTTGGGGGTACTGTTGGAGGTACTGTTGGATATACTGTTGGAGGTACTGTTGGGAGGTACTGTTGATATACTGTTGGAGGTACTGTTGTGGTTACTGTTGGGGGTTACTGTTGGTGTTTACTGTTGGAGGTACTGTTGGGGGTACTGTTGGGGGTACTGTTGGGGGTACTGTTGGAGGTACTGTTGGGGTACTGTTGGGGGTACTGTTGGAGGTACTGTTGGAGGTACTGTTGGGGGTACTGTTGGAGGTACTGTTGGAGGTACTGTTGGTGGTTACTGTTGGTGGTTACTGTTGGAGGTTACTGTTGGAGGTACTGTTGGGGGTACTGTTGGGGGTACTGTTGGAGGTACTGTTGGAGGTACTGTTGGGGGTACTGTTGGGGGTACTGTTGGGGGTACTGTTGGGGGTACTGTTGGGGGTACTGTTGGGGTACTGTTGGGGGTACTGTTGGAGGTACTGTTGGAGGTACTGTTGGGGGTACTGTTGGAGGTACTGTTGGAGGTACTGTTGGTGGTTACTGTTGGTGGTTACTGTTGGAGGTTACTGTTGGAGGTACTGTTGGGGGTACTGTTGGGGGTACTGTTGGAGGTACTGTTGGAGGTACTGTTGGGGGTACTGTTGGGGGTTACTGTTGGTGGTTACTGTTGGAGGTTACTGTTGGGGGTACTGTTGGGGGTACTGTTGGAGGTACTGTTGGAGGTACTGTTGGAGGTACTGTTGGAGGTCCTGTTGATATACTGTTGGAGGTACTGTTGTGGTTACTGTTGGTGGTTACTGTTGGAGGTTACTGTTGGAGGTACTGTTGGGGGTACTGTTGGGGGTACTGTTGGGGGTACTGTTGGAGGTACTGTTTGAGGTACTGTTGGTGGTACTGTTGGTGGTACTGTTGGAGGTACTGTTGGAGGTACTGTTGGGGGTACTGTTGGAGGTACTGTTGGGGGTACTGTTGGGGGTACTGTTGGGGGTACTTTTGGAGGTACTGTTGGGGGTACTGTTGGAGGTACTGTTGGAGGTACTGTTGGGGGTACTGTTGTGGTTACTGTTGGGGGTTACTGTTGGTGGTTACTGTTGGGGGTACTGTTGGTGGTACTGTTGTGGGTATTGTTGGGGGTACTGTTAAACGTACTGTAGCATATACTGTTGGAGGTACTGTTGGAGGTACTGTTGGAGGTACTGTTGGATATACTGTTGGAGGTACTGTTGGATATACTGTTGGAGGTACTGTTGTGGTTACTGTTGTGGGTTACTGTTGGTGGTTACTGTTGGTGGTTACTGTTGGGGGTACTGTTGTAGCTACTGTTGGAGGTACTGTTGGGGGTACTGTTGGAGGTACTGTTGGAGGTACTGTTGGGGGTACAGTTGGAGGTACTGTTGGAGGTACTGTTATGGGTACTGTTGGGGGTACTGTTGGAGGTACTGTTGGGGGTACTGTTGGAGGTACTGTTGGGGGTACTGTTGGAGGTACTGTTGGAGGTACTGTTGGGGGTACTGTTGTGGTTACTGTTGGGGGTTACTGTTGGTGGTTACTGTTGGTGGGTACTGTTGGGGGTACTGTTGGAGGTACTGTTGGGGGGTACTGTTGGGGGGTACTGTTGGGGGTACTGTTGGAGGTACCGTTGGGGGTCCCGTTGGGGGTACTGTTGGGGGTACTGTTGGAGGTACTGTTGGGGGTACTGTTGGGGGTACTGTTGGAGGTACTGTTGGAGGTACTGTTGGGGGTACTGTTGGGGGTTACTGTTGGTGGTTACTGTTGGAGGTTACTGTTGGAGGTACTGTTGGGGGTACTGTTGGAGGTACTGTTGGATACACTGTTGGAGGTACTGTTGGAGGTACTGTTGGAGGTACTGTTGGAGGTACTGTTGGGGGTACTGTTGGGGGTTACTGTTGGTGGTTACTGTTGGAGGTTACTGTTGGAGGTACTGTTGGGGGTACTGTTGGAGGTACTGTTGGATACACTTTTGGAGGTACTGTTGGAGGTACTGTTTATATACTGTTGGAGGTACTGTTGTGGTTACTTTTGGGGGTTACTGTTGGTGTTTACTGTTGGGGGTACTGTTGGGGGTACTGTTGGAGGTACTGTTGGAGGTACTGTTGGAGGTACTGTTGGGGGTACTGTTGGAGGTACTGTTGGAGGTACTGTTGGGGGTACTGTTGGAGGTACTGTTGGTGGTTACTGTTGGTGGTTAGTGTTGGAGGTTACTGTTGGAGGTACTGTTGGGGGAACTGTTGGGGGTACTGTTGGGGGTACTGTTGGAGGTACTGTTGGAGGTACTGTTGGGGGTACTGTTGGGGGTTACTGTTGGTGGTTACTGTTGGAGGTTTCTGTTGGAGGTACTGTTGGGGGTACTGTTGGAGGTACTGTTGGAGGTACTGTTGGAGGTACTGTTGGAGGTCCTGTTGATATACTGTTGGAGGTACTGTTGTGGTTACTGTTGGGGGTTACTGTTGGTGGTTACTGTTGGAGGTACTTTTGGGGGTACTGTTGGGGGTACTGTTGGAGGTACTGTTGGGGGTACTGTTGGAGGTACTGTTGGAGGTACTGTTGGGGGTAGTGTTGGAGGTACTGTTGGGGGTACTGTTGGAGGTACTGTTGGGGTTACTGTTGGGATTACTGTTGGAGGTACTGTTGGAGGTACTGTTGGAGGTACTGTTGGGGGTACTGTTGGAGGTACTGTTGGTGGTTACTGTTGGTGGTTACTGTTGGAGGTTACTGTTGGAGGTACTGTTGGGGGTACTGTTGGGGGTACTGTTGGGGGTACTGTTGGAGGTACTGTTGGGGGTACTGTTGGAGGTACTGTTTGAGGTACTGTTGGTGGTACTGTTGGAGGTACTGTTGGAGGTACTGTTGGAGGTACTGTTGGCGGTACTGTTGGAGGTACTTTTGGGGTACTGTTGGAGGTACTGTTAGGGGTACTGTTGGAGGTACTGTTGGAGGTACTGTTGGGGGTACTGTTGTGGTTACTGTTGGGGGTTACTGTTGGTGGTTACTGTTGGAGGTTACTGTTGGAGGTACTGTTGGGGGTATTGTTGGGGGTACTGTTCAAGGTACTGTTGGATATACTGTTGGAGGTACTGTTGGAGGTACTGTTGGATATATTGTTGGAGGTACTGTTGTGGTTACTGTTGGGGGTTACTGTTGGTGGTTACTGTTGGTGGGTACTGTTGGGGGTACTGTTTGAGGTACTGTTGGGGGGTACTGTTGGGGGTACTGTTGGAGGTACCGTTGGGGGTACCGTTGGGGGTACTGTTGGGGGTACTGTTGGAGGTACTGTTGGGGGTCCTGTTGGGGGTACTGTTGGTGGTACTGTTGGAGGTACTGTTGGGGGTACTGTTGGGGGTTACTGTTGGTGGTTAATGTTGGAGGTTACTGTTGGAGGTATTGTTGGGGGTACTGTTGGAGGTACTGTTGGATATACTGTTGGAGGTACTGTTGGGAGGTACTGTTGATATACTGTTGGAGGTACTGTTGTGGTTACTGTTGGGGGTTACTGTTGGTGTTTACTGTTGGAGGTACTGTTGGGGGTACTGTTGGGGGTACTGTTGGGGGTACTGTTGGAGGTACTGTTGGGGTACTGTTGGGGGTACTGTTGGAGGTACTGTTGGAGGTACTGTTGGGGGTACTGTTGGAGGTACTGTTGGAGGTACTGTTGGTGGTTACTGTTGGTGGTTACTGTTGGAGGTTACTGTTGGAGGTACTGTTGGGGGTACTGTTGGGGGTACTGTTGGAGGTACTGTTGGAGGTACTGTTGGGGGTACTGTTGGGGGTACTGTTGGGGGTACTGTTGGGGGTACTGTTGGGGGTACTGTTGGAGGTACTGTTGGGGTACTGTTGGGGGTACTGTTGGAGGTACTGTTGGAGGTACTGTTGGGGGTACTGTTGGAGGTACTGTTGGAGGTACTGTTGGTGGTTACTGTTGGTGGTTACTGTTGGAGGTTACTGTTGGAGGTACTGTTGGGGGTACTGTTGGGGGTACTGTTGGAGGTACTGTTGGAGGTACTGTTGGGGGTACTGTTGGGGGTTACTGTTGGTGGTTACTGTTGGAGGTTACTGTTGGGGGTACTGTTGGGGGTATTGTTGGAGGTACTGTTGGAGGTACTGTTGGAGGTACTGTTGGAGGTCCTGTTGATATACTGTTGGAGGTACTGTTGTGGTTACTGTTGGTGGTTACTGTTGGAGGTTACTGTTGGAGGTACTGTTGGGGGTACTGTTGGGGGTACTGTTGGGGGTACTGTTGGAGGTACTGTTTGAGGTACTGTTGGTGGTACTGTTGGTGGTACTGTTGGAGGTACTGTTGGAGGTACTGTTGGGGGTACTGTTGGAGGTACTGTTGGGGGTACTGTTGGGGGTACTGTTGGGGGTACTTTTGGAGGTACTGTTGGGGGTACTGTTGGAGGTACTGTTGGAGGTACTGTTGGGGGTACTGTTGTGGTTACTGTTGGGGGTTACTGTTGGTGGTTACTGTTGGGGGTACTGTTGGTGGTACTGTTGTGGGTATTGTTGGGGGTACTGTTAAACGTACTGTAGCATATACTGTTGGAGGTACTGTTGGAGGTACTGTTGGAGGTACTGTTGGATATACTGTTGGAGGTACTGTTGGATATACTGTTGGAGGTACTGTTGTGGTTACTGTTGTGGGTTACTGTTGGTGGTTACTGTTGGTGGTTACTGTTGGGGGTACTGTTGTAGCTACTGTTGGAGGTACTGTTGGGGGTACTGTTGGAGGTACTGTTGGAGGTACTGTTGGAGGTACTGTTGGGGGTACTGTTGGGGGTACTGTTGGAGGTACTGTTGGGGGTACTGTTGGAGGTACTGTTGGAGGTACTGTTGGGGGTACTGTTGGAGGTACTGTTGGGGGTACTGTTGGGGGTACTGTTGGAGGTACTGTTGGGGGTACTGTTGGGGGTACTTTTGGAGGTACTGTTGGAGGTACTGTTGGGGGTACTTTTGTGGTTACTGTTGGGGGTTACTGTTGGTGGTTACTGTTGGGGGTACTGTTGGGTGTTCTGTTGGGGGTACTGTTGGGGGTACTGTTGAAGGTACTGTTGGATATACTGTTGGAGGTACTGTTGTGGTTACTGTTGTGGGTTACTGTTGGTGGTTACTGTTGGTGGTTACTGTTTGGGGTACTGTTGGGGGTACTGTTGGGGGTACTGTTGGGGGTACTGTTGGAGGTACTGTTGGGGGTACTGTTGGAGGTACTGTTGGGGGTACTGTTGGGAGTACTGTTGGAGGTACTGTTGGAGGTACTGTTGGAGGTACTGTTGGAGGTACTGTTGGGGGTACTGTTGGAGGTACTGTTGGAGGTACTGTTGGTGGTTACTGTTGGTGGTTACTGTTGGAGGTTACTGTTGGAGGTACTGTTGGGGGTACTGTTGGGGGTACTGTTGGAGGTACTGTTGGAGGTACTGTTGGGGGTACTGTTGGGGGTACTGTTGGGGGTACTGTTGGGGGTACTGTTGGGGGTACTGTTGGAGGTACTGTTGGGGTACTGTTGGGGGTACTGTTGGAGGTACTGTTGGAGGTACTGTTGGGGGTACTGTTGGAGGTACTGTTGGAGGTACTGTTGGTGGTTACTGTTGGTGGTTACTGTTGGAGGTTACTGTTGGAGGTACTGTTGGGGGTACTGTTGGGGGTACTGTTGGAGGTACTGTTGGAGGTACTGTTGGGGGTACTGTTGGGGGTTACTGTTGGTGGTTAATGTTGGAGGTTACTGTTGGAGGTATTGTTGGGGGTACTGTTGGAGGTACTGTTGGATATACTGTTGGAGGTACTGTTGGGAGGTACTGTTGATATACTGTTGGAGGTACTGTTGTGGTTACTGTTGGGGGTTACTGTTGGTGTTTACTGTTGGAGGTACTGTTGGGGGTACTGTTGGGGGTACTGTTGGGGGTACTGTTGGAGGTACTGTTGGGGTACTGTTGGGGGTACTGTTGGAGGTACTGTTGGAGGTACTGTTGGGGGTACTGTTGGAGGTACTGTTGGAGGTACTGTTGGTGGTTACTGTTGGTGGTTACTGTTGGAGGTTACTGTTGGAGGTACTGTTGGGGGTACTGTTGGGGGTACTGTTGGAGGTACTGTTGGAGGTACTGTTGGGGGTACTGTTGGGGGTACTGTTGGGGGTACTGTTGGGGGTACTGTTGGGGGTACTGTTGGAGGTACTGTTGGGGTACTGTTGGGGGTACTGTTGGAGGTACTGTTGGAGGTACTGTTGGGGGTACTGTTGGAGGTACTGTTGGAGGTACTGTTGGTGGTTACTGTTGGTGGTTACTGTTGGAGGTTACTGTTGGAGGTACTGTTGGGGGTACTGTTGGGGGTACTGTTGGAGGTACTGTTGGAGGTACTGTTGGGGGTACTGTTGGGGGTTACTGTTGGTGGTTACTGTTGGAGGTTACTGTTGGGGGTACTGTTGGGGGTATTGTTGGAGGTACTGTTGGAGGTACTGTTGGAGGTACTGTTGGAGGTCCTGTTGATATACTGTTGGAGGTACTGTTGTGGTTACTGTTGGTGGTTACTGTTGGAGGTTACTGTTGGAGGTACTGTTGGGGGTACTGTTGGGGGTACTGTTGGGGGTACTGTTGGAGGTACTGTTTGAGGTACTGTTGGTGGTACTGTTGGTGGTACTGTTGGAGGTACTGTTGGAGGTACTGTTGGGGGTACTGTTGGAGGTACTGTTGGGGGTACTGTTGGGGGTACTGTTGGGGGTACTTTTGGAGGTACTGTTGGGGGTACTGTTGGAGGTACTGTTGGAGGTACTGTTGGGGGTACTGTTGTGGTTACTGTTGGGGGTTACTGTTGGTGGTTACTGTTGGGGGTACTGTTGGTGGTACTGTTGTGGGTATTGTTGGGGGTACTGTTAAACGTACTGTAGCATATACTGTTGGAGGTACTGTTGGAGGTACTGTTGGAGGTACTGTTGGATATACTGTTGGAGGTACTGTTGGATATACTGTTGGAGGTACTGTTGTGGTTACTGTTGTGGGTTACTGTTGGTGGTTACTGTTGGTGGTTACTGTTGGGGGTACTGTTGTAGCTACTGTTGGAGGTACTGTTGGGGGTACTGTTGGAGGTACTGTTGGAGGTACTGTTGGAGGTACTGTTGGGGGTACTGTTGGGGGTACTGTTGGAGGTACTGTTGGGGGTACTGTTGGAGGTACTGTTGGAGGTACTGTTGGGGGTACTGTTGGAGGTACTGTTGGGGGTACTGTTGGGGGTACTGTTGGAGGTACTGTTGGGGGTACTGTTGGGGGTACTTTTGGAGGTACTGTTGGAGGTACTGTTGGGGGTACTTTTGTGGTTACTGTTGGGGGTTACTGTTGGTGGTTACTGTTGGGGGTACTGTTGGGTGTTCTGTTGGGGGTACTGTTGGGGGTACTGTTGAAGGTACTGTTGGATATACTGTTGGAGGTACTGTTGTGGTTACTGTTGTGGGTTACTGTTGGTGGTTACTGTTGGTGGTTACTGTTTGGGGTACTGTTGGGGGTACTGTTGGGGGTACTGTTGGGGGTACTGTTGGAGGTACTGTTGGGGGTACTGTTGGAGGTACTGTTGGGGGTACTGTTGGGAGTACTGTTGGAGGTACTGTTGGAGGTACTGTTGGAGGTACTGTTGGAGGTACTGTTGGTGGTTACTGTTGGGGGTACTGTTGGGGGTACTTTTGGTGGTACTTTTGGGGGTACTGTTGGAGGTACTGTTGGGGGTACTGTTTGGGGTACTGTTGGAGGTACTGTTGGAGGTACTGTTGGAGGTACTGTTGGGGGGTTACCTTTGGTGGTTACTGTTGGTGGTTCTGTTGGAGGTACTGTTGGTGGTTACTGTTGGTGGTTACTGTTGGTGGTTACTGTTGGAGGTACTGTTGGGGGTACTGTTGGGGGCTTGTTGGGGGTACTGTTGGAGGTACTGTTGGAGGTACTGTTGGGGGTACTGTTGGGGGTACTGTTGGAGGTACTGTTGGGGGTACTGTTGGGGGTAATGTTGGGGGTACTGTTGGAGGTACTGTTGGGGGTACTGTTGGGGGTACTGTTGGAGGTACTGTTGGGGGTAATGTTGGAGGTACTGTTGGAGGTACTGTTGGAGGTACTGTTGGGGGTAATGTTGGGGGTACTCTTGGAGGTACTGTTGGAGGTACTGTTGGGGGTACTGTTGGAGGTACTGTTGGGGGTAATGTTGGAGGTACTGTTGGGGGTACTGTTGGAGGTACTGTTTGGGGTTACTGTTGGGGGTTACTGTTTGAGGTACTGTTGGGGGTTACTGTTGGAGGTACTATTGGGGGTTACTGTTGGAGGTACTGTTGGAGGTACTGTTGGGGGGTTACTGTTGGTGGTTACTGTTGGGGGTACTGTTGGAGGTACTGTTGGGGGTACTGTTGGGGGTACTGTTGGGGATACTGTTGGAGGTACTGTTGGAGGTACTGTTGGGGGTACTGTTGGAGGTACTGTTGGAGGTACTGTTGGAGGTACTGTTGGTGGTACTGTTGGGGGTACTGTTGGGGGTACTGTTGGGGGTACTGTTGGGGGTACTGTTGGGGGTACTGTAGGGGGGTACTGTTGGGGGTACTGTTGGGGGTACTGTTGGGGGTACTGGAGGACCAGGGTTACACTGTACCAGGACCAGGGATACACTGTAGTAGAACACCTAGGAGTCTACTAGTGGATGAAACCTGGTCTTTTTCATTCACAACAATTGAGATTGCTGTAATGTTTTTTTAACATTATTTCTTATTCTTACTAGTGAATTCCATAGAAATTGTAGTTTTTTTCATTTAAAGATGATTAGTTTATCTGGAAACATTCCGAATGGGAGTCGATCCTCAGAAGTAGAATAGTGTTTAATGTGAAACTCACCATGATGAACAAAGTCCTCTATATCACTCAGGGACCAGTCCTGTTTTTCCCCTCTCTCCCTCTCTCCCTTTCTGAGATGAGAGAGATCCTGCAACAAAAAAATATGCAAATGTGATCATCTGCTCTCTCTGTAGGTGGTGGTTTTAATTGATTAATAGTAGTTGTGTGTTTGATCAGTCGCAGCTCTGTAACCTAAGACGTTATTTGTCAAGCTGTTCGGTTTAAAGGAGCTTGAATGCTTTTCCTATTATTTGTCATTTCCTGCCTGCAATGGCATACGTCCCAAATGGCACCCTATACCCTATATAGTGCACTAGTTCTGACCAGTGCCTATAGAGCTCTGGTCCAAAGTAGTGCACTATAGTATATATAGAATAGGGTGTCATTTGGGATGCAGATATCCTTTTCTTCCCCGTTACCCGACAACCGACATCGATTCTAATTTAAAAAATGTGTGTTGTCGTGTCATAAATCTGAAGGAGAAATGTGATTCACTGTGTCCCAAATGGCACCCTATTCCCCACTACTTTTGACCAGGACCCATAGGGTAGTAGGCTGCCATTTGGGACGAAGTCGTGGTCTTCTACACTACCTGTTCCTCAAAGCTCTGCCAGAGAGTTAGATGGAGATAAGTGAGAGAACCCACTTTCTGTCATATTACCCTTGACTACTAACTAGTGTTCTCTAATCTAAAACCTTGACTACTCTCTAGTGTTCTCTAGACTAGAACCTTGACTAACTAGTGTTCTCTAGACTAGAACCTTGACTACTACCTTATGTTCTCTAGTCTAGAACCATGACAACTAACTCGTGTTCTCTAGACTATAACATTGACTACTAACTAGTGTTTCTAGACTATAACCTTGACAACTAACTAGTCTTCTCTAATCTATAACCTTGACTACTACCTTATGTTCTCTAGTCTAGAACCTTGACTACTAACTAGTGTTCTCTAATCTATCACCTTGACTACTAACTAGTGTCCTATAGTCTAGAACCTTGACTACTAACTAGTGTTCTCTAGACTAGAACCTTGGCTACTAACTCGTGTTCTCTAGGCTATGACCATGACTACTAACTAGTGTTCTCTAGACTAGAACCTTGACAACTAACTAGTCTTCTCTAATCTATAACCTTGACTACTACCTTATGTTCTCTAGTCTAGAACATTGACTACTAACCAGTGTTCTCTAATCTATCACCTTGACTACTAACTAGTGTCCTATAGTCTAGAACCTTGACTACTAACTAGTGTTCTCTAGACTAGAACCTTGACTATTAACTAGTGGTGTTCCCAAATATAACACCCTCCCTCCCTCAAGGCCTCTCTTCCCTACCTCCCTCTCTCCCTCCGTCCTTTCCTTCTCTCTCCTTCTGAGATGAGAGAGATCCTGCAAAAAATAATAATATGCAAATGTGATCATCTGCTCTCTCTGTAGGTGGTGGTTTTAATTGATTAATAGTAGTTGTGTGTTTGATCAGTCGCAGCTCTGTAACCTAAGACGTTATTTGTCAATTTGGTTAAAAGGAGCTTGAATGCTTTTCCTATTGTTTGTCATTTCCTGCCTGCAATGGCATACGTCCCAAATGGCACCCTATACCCTATATAGTGCACTAGTTCTGACCAGTGCCTATAGAGCTCTGGTCCAAAGTAGTGCACTATAGTATATATGGAATAGGGTGTCATTTGGGACGCAGATATCCTTTTCTTCCCCGTTACCCGACAACCGACATCGATTCTAATTTAAAAAATGTGTGTTGTCGTGCCATAAATCTGAAGGAGAAATGTGATTCACTGTGTCCCAAATGGCACCCTATTCCCCACTACTTTTGACCAGGACCCATAGGGTAGGAGGCTGCCATTTGGGACGAAGGCGTGGTCTTCTACACTACCTGTTCCTCAAAGCTCTGCCAGAGAGTTAGATGGAGATAAGTGAAAGAACCCACTTTCTGTCATATTACCCTTGACTACTAACTAGTGTTCTCTAATATATAACCTTGACTACTAACTAGTGTTCTCTAATCTATAACCTTGACTACTAACTAGTGTTCTCTAGACTAGAACCTTGACAACTAACTAGTGGTATCTAGACTAGAACCTTGAAAACTGACTAGTGGTCTCTAATCTATCATTGACTACTAACTAGTGTTCTCTAATATATAACCTTGACTACTAACTCGTGTTCTCTAATATATAACCTTGACTACTAACTCGTGTTCTCTAATCTATAAGCTTGACTACTAACTAGTGTTCTCTAATCTATAACCTTGACTACTAACTAGTGTTCTCTAATCTATAACCTTGACTACTAACTAGTGTTCTCTAGACTAGAACTTTGACTACTAACTAGTGTTCTCTAGACTAGAACCTTGACTACTAACTAGTGTTCTCTAGACTAGAACCTTGACTACTAACTAGTGTTCTCTAGACTATCACCTTGACTACTAACTAGTGTTTTCTAATATATCACATTGACTACTAACTAGTGTTCTCTAGACTATAACCTTGACTACTAACTCGTGTTCTCTAATATATAACCTTGACTACTAACTCGTGTTCTCTAATCTATAAGCTTGACTACTAACTAGTGTTCTCTAATCTATAACCTTGACTACTAACTAGTGTTCTCTAATCTATAACCTTGACTACTAACTAGTGTTCTCTAGACTAGAACCTTGACTACTAACTAGTGTTCTCTAGACTATCACCTTGACTACTAACTAGTGTTCTCTAGACTATCACCTTGACTACTAACTAGTGTTTTCTAATATATCACATTGACTACTAACTAGTGTTCTCTAATCTATAACATTGACTACTAACTAGTGTTCTCTAGACTATCACCTTGACTACTAACTAGTGTTTTCTAATATATCACATTGACTACTAACTAGTGTTTTCTAATATATCACATTGACTACTAACTAGTGTTCTCTAATCTATAACATTGACTACTAACTAGTGTTCTCTAGACTATCACCTTGACTACTAACTAGTGTTCTCTAGTCTAGATGTAGTGTTGTACTTGAAAAGGAACTTGATGGACTGTGTGTGTGTGTGTGTGTGTGTGTGTGTGTGTGTGTGTGTGTGTGTGTGTGTGTGTGTGTGTGTGTGTGTGTGTGTGTGTGTGTGTGTGTGTGTGTGTGTGTGTGTGTGTGTGTGTGTGTGTGTGTGTGTGTGTGTGTGTGCGTGTGTGTGTGTGTGTATCTGAATATATGTGATGGTGCTGGACAACATATCTGTAACCTGGAACTTGTGTCTCCCACTGTGAAGTGGCTCACTATCTAATGCACAGTATAAACTCACTGAGCTGAACCCATGGAAGAGGTGTGTGTGTGTGTGTGTGTGTGTGTGTGTGTGTGTGTGTGTGTGTGTGTGTGTGTGTGTGTGTGTGTGTGTGTGTGTGTGTGTGTGTGTGTGTGTGTGTGTGTGTGCAAACTCAGTGAGCTGAACCCGTGGAAGGTGTGTGTGTGTGTGTGTGTGTGTGTGTGTGTGTGTGTGTGTGTGTGTGTGTGTGTGTGTGTGTGTGTGTGTGTGTGTGTGTGTGTGTGTGTGTGTGTGTGTGTGTGTGTGTGTGTGTGTGTGTGTGCGTGCGTGCGTAAACTCAGTGAGCTGAACCCGTGGAAGGTGTGTGTGTGTGTGTGTGTGTGTGTGTGTGTGTGTGTGCGTGTGCGTGAGTAAACTCAGTGAGCTGAACCCGTGGAAGGTGTGTGTGTGTGTGTGTGTGTATGTGTGCGTGTGCGTTTGCGTGCGTAAACTCAGTGAGCTGAACCCGTGGAAGGTTTGTGTGTGTATAAACCCAGCTTGCGTCAGATCTAATTGGTTTAGACTGTAATACCCGTGGATGGTGTGGGACGCCAGCCGTCAAATGGATCTAATTAAGAGATGAAACAACCTTCAAAGTTGCAAACAACAACAGCAGCGTTTGAGTTTGATCCACTTCTCTTCTCCTTCTCTGGTGGCTTTATTCAGAGCCCACTTTTACTTTATCCATATTTTTCTATTTAGCATGTTGAGAGACAGATCCCCTCTCCTTGAAACACTTGTTTACTGGTGGAAAACGGGGTTGTCAGTGACTGGATAGCCCTTTGAACAAGATCAGAGGAGAAGTGAACAAGGTTGAGAGCACAGATAGATGCAGTAGCTGCCCCTTTGACTAAGACCTGGTGGTTTGTGGATCAGGGGAAAAGCATGATGTGGGACACACCCATAGCACATCATTTAGTGTCCAGGTGCTGACTAACGATGACTAAACTGGAAGCTATACACATAAATAAAGAGAGTCGTACATTATATATGTATTTATAAATACAGTTGAAGTCGGAAGTTTACATACACTTAGGTTGGAGTCATTAAAACTCCTTTTTCAACCACTCCACAAATGTCTTATTAACAAACTATAGTTTTGGCAAGTCGGTTAGGACATCTACTTTGTGCATGACACAAGTACTTTTTCCAACAATTGTTTACAGACAGATTATTTCACTTATTATTCACTGTAACACAATTCCAGTGGGTCAGAAGTTTACATACACTAAGTTGACTGTGCCTTTAAACAGCTTGGAAAATTCCCCAAAATTATGTCATAGCTTTAGAAGCTTCTGATAGGCTAATTGACATCATTTGAATCAATTGGGGGTGTACCTGTGGATGTATTTAAAGGCCTACCTTCAAACCCAGTGCCTCTTTGCTTGACATCATGGGAAAATCAAAAGAAATCAGCCAAGACTGGCCACTCTTCCGTAAAGCCCAGCTCTGTGGAGTGTACGGCTTAAATGAGGACCGAGTGCGCTGTTTTCACTTTGGGGAAAAAACGTGCCCAATTTAAACGGCCTCGTACTCAATTCTTGCTCGTACAATATGCATATTATTATTACGATTGGATAGAAAGCCCTCTCTAGTTTCTAAAACCGTTTGAATTTTGTCTGTGAGTAAAACAGAACTCATTTGGCAGCACACTTTCTGACCAGGAAGTGGAAAGTCTGAAAATGATGCTCCGTTCAAGGGCCTGCCTATAAATGGGCATGACACGTATGATTACACATGCACGTCATACACCTTCCCCTAGATGTCAAGAGGAAGTGAGAGAAAAAATGAAGTGTTTATCTTGGTCTGAGGTGGAATTAATCCTCTTGGAACGACGAGTCACCCATTTTTTGTTTTCAGGAAGGCGCGAAGTTGGACCTGGATTTGCCTTCTGAATAGCTGTCGTTATAGGCGACTACTATCTCCGGCTTTGATTTTATTTGATACATGTCACAATATCATCGTAAAGTATGTTTTTTCAATATAGTTTTATTAGATTTTTGAAATTTATTCGGGACGTTAGGCGTGTTGCGTTGTGTGCCTTTGTTCAGAAAGGAGAGCTTCGTGCCACTTGGCCAGTGCGCTTGCTAATTCAAGAGGGAAAATGGACGTTCTGAATCCAAACAACGACTGTTCTGGACAAAGGACCCCTTGTCCAACATTCTGATGGAAGATCACCAAAAGTAGGAAACATTTTATGATGCTATTTCATATGTCTGTCGAACTGTGTACTAGTAGTTTTGCGCCCAGGTTTTGGCCACTCTCTCGCTATAACATAAGCCTTATATCGTAATGAAGATATTTTTAGAATTCTAACACTGCGATTGCATTAAGAACTAATGGATCTATCATTTCCTATACAACATGTATTTTTTTGTAATGTTTATGAATAGCTATTTGGTCAGAATAGGTGAGAGTCTAATAGAAATGTCCACACATTCTGGGAAAAAGAAGCTATGTTAGCATAATGGATAACCACTGATTTCAGCTCTAAATATGCACATTTTCGAACAAAACATAAGTGTATGTATAACCTGATGTTATAGGACTATCATCTGAGGAAGGTTTATGAAGGTTAGTGAAAATTAATATATTTTGCTAACGTAACGTGCCTATTGCTATCGCTAACGTGCCTTGATGAATGAATGTGGTTGTGTGGTAGGCTATTGTAGTAAGCTAATATAATGCTATATTGTGTTTTCGCTGTAAAACACTTTAAAAAATCTGAAATATTGGCTGGATTCACAAGATGCTTGTCTTTCATTTGCTGTACACGATGCATTTTTCAGAAATGTTTTATGATGAGTATTTAGGTATTCCACGTTGGTCTCTATAATTACTCTGGCTACTTCAATGCTATTTTTGACGGTAGCTGCAATGTAAAACTGATTTATACCTCAAATATGCACATTTTTCTAACAAAACATCAATTTATTGTATAACATGTTATAAGACTGTCATCTGATGAAGTTGTTTCTTGGTTAGTTTGGTTGGTTCTTGGTTAGTTAGGTTGGCTTTGTGCATGCTACCTGTGCTGTGAAAAATGTCTGTCCTTCTTTGTATTTGGTGGTGAGCTAACATAAATATACGTGCTGTTTTCGCTGTAAAACATTTTAAAAATCGGACATGTTGGCTGGATTCACAAGATGTGTACCTTTCATTTGCTGTATTGGACTTGTTAATGTGTGAAAGTTAAATATTTCTAAAAAATATATTTTGAATTTCGCGCTCTGCCTTTTCAGTGGAATGTGGGAGGAGTTCCGCTGGCGGAACACTGGAGCAGTAAAGGTTAAAGTGGTCCTATGGACAGATACTCCAATCTCCACTGTGGAGCTGTGCAGCTCCTTCAGGGTTATCTTTGGTCTCTTTGTTGTCTCTCTGATTAATGCCTTCCTTGCCTGGTCAGTGAGTTTTGGTGGGCGGCCTTCTCTTGGCAGGTTTGTTGTGGTGCCATATTCTTTCCATTTTTAATAATGGATTTAATGGTGCCTCGTGGGATGTTCAAAGTTTCTGATTTCTTTTTAAACCCAACCTTGATCTGTACTTCTCCACAACTTTGTCCCTGACCTGTTTGGAGAGCTCCTTGGTCTTCATGGTGGTGTGGCAGACTCTGGGGCCTTTCAGAACAGGTGTACGAATACTGAGACCAGGTGACAGATCATGTGACACTTAGATTTCACACAGGTGGACTTTATTTAACTAATTATGTGACTTCTGAAGGTAATTGGTTGCACCAGATCTTATTTAGGCACTTCATAACAAAGGGGGTGAATGCATATGCACACACCACTTTTACGTTTATTTATTTTTTTAATTTACTGAATTTACTGAAAGTTATTTTTTTCATTTAATTTAACCAATTTGGACTATTTTGTGTGTGTACATGACATGAAATCCAAATAAAAATCGAATTAAATTCCTTTTGCAAGGTACTGTATATAAACAGTATACAGTAATCCCTCGTTTATCGCGGGGGTTACGTTCCGAAAATGACCCGCGATAAGTGAAATCCGCGAAATAGAAAACTTTTTTTTTTTTTACAATTAGCAACTATTACATGTATACAAATACAGTGACTCACGTGTAGGCCGTTTCACTGCTCTTCAGACTGGGCCGCTGCATCCTGACTGCGCTCTGCAGTGTTCTCTTCTTCTGAAGCCCGCGGTGCAGGTGTGTTTGTTCGGGAGAAGAACATAGTGATAGGCAGCTGTTGTCGCTCTTTTTTCTTCTTTGCAAAAAGATCCTTGTACACCGACATGCCACCATCGATTACGTTGGAGAACTGTAATGAACGGCTCATCAAAGGGTCCCATTCCTCAGCTTTTTAGCGAATCAGAATGCAGAGCACAATGCACCAAAAAAAAAAAAAAAAATGCATTATGAAAATCCGCGAAATAGCGAATCCGCGATAAGTGAACCGCGAAGTGGCGAGGGATCACTGTATATACGGTTTGTGAACTCCCAGTAAACCACCAACGTTTCAGCATCACTGTGCCTTCTCCAGGGTAAGGTCATGAATGCTATAATGCTAGATCACACACATCACACACACATCCACACATACGCACATACACACACAGACACTCACACACTCCCACAGACACTCACACTCACACATTCCCACACACAGAGACACTCACACACGCGCACATACACACACGCGCACATACACACACGCGCACACACACACACACACGCGCATGCGCACGCGCACACACACACACACACACACACACACACACACACACACACACACACACACACACACACACACACACACACACACACACACACACACACACACACACACACACACAGGTGGTGGAGAGAACCGATAACACCTATCTCCAGGCAGGGAGCAGTCCCAGAGAAACTGACCATCACTTTACACTGATATCAGAGAGCATCCTGTTCATCAGGGTGACTGGTGTGTGTGTGTTCACACAATATATGTGAGGTAAGGGAATGTATTTCTGCATTATTGCAGAAAGAATGTATTCAAAAGCAAAGACTCATCCATTTCAATTCACCACTTATCAGTTGAAGTTAACCCTTGTATTGGTCTCACACACAGAATACAGGCTGTAAACGGTACAGTGAAATGCTGACTTGCAATCTCTCTTCAACAGTGCAGTACACATTCATCAACCAACAATTATACTATAATGAAACGAGTGTACACACACACACACACACACACACACACACACACACACACACACACACACACACACACACACACACACACACACACACACACACACACACACACACACACACACACACACACACACACACACACACACACACACACACACACAGCTAAAGGCTGTGTTCGTCAGGTCTGTAATGGCCTGTATATATGCAGGGTTTCATATTTCAATCATTACCATGGTGAGCCTGGTTTAAATTGGTAGTTTAAGAGTTGAAATTGGAAAGTGACTGTCATGTCTGCATGAGGACCCACATTTAAATCCTGTTGGAAAATGAAAAGGGGCCTGGGCTGGCTCTCTGGCTCTCTGGTTTGATGGTTTGATGTCTTGATGGCTTGATGTCTTGATGGCTTGATGGTTCTCTGGCTTGATGTCTTGATGGCTTGATGGCTTGATGGTTCTCTGGCTTGAGGGCTTGATGGCTCTCTGGCTTGATGGCTCTCTGGCTTAATGGCTTGATGGCGTGATGGCTTGATGGCTCTCTAGCTCTCTGGCTCTCTGGTTCTCTGGCTTGATGGCTCTCTGGCTTGATGGCTGTCTTGCTTGATTGTTCTCTGGCTCGCTGGCTCTTTGGCTTGATGGCTCTCTGGCTTGATGGCTCTCTGGCTCTCTGGCTTGATGGCTTGATGGCTCTCTGGCTTAATGGCTTGATGGCGTGATGGCGTGATGGCTCTCTAGCTCTCTGGATCTCTGGCTTGATGGCTCTCTGGCTTGATGGCTGTCTTGCTTGATGGCTCTCTGGCCTGATGGCTCGCTGGCTCTCTGGCTTGATGGCTTGATGGCTTGATGGCTCTCTGGCTCTCTGGCTCTCTGGCTCTCTGGCTTGATGGCTCTCTGGCTTGATGGCTTGATGTCTATCTGGATTGATGGCTCTCTGTCTTTCTGTCTCTCTGGCTTGATGTAAACTTCAGATGTGTCCTTAATGACACCCTATTCCCTTAAAGTTTTGATCAGGGCCCATAAGGCTCTGGTCAGAAGTAGTGCACTGTAAAGGGAATAGGGAACCATTTGGGATGCAGACATTGAGTTGTTAGATTGAAATATCCTACTCCACCCCCCTCTGGGTTAGTCTTCTGCAACTGTGAGCTGTCTATCTTATGTATAACAGTAATGATTTCCCTGCTGTGAGCTGTCTGTCTCATGTTTAACAGTAATGATTTCCCTGCTGTGAGCTGTCTGTCTCATGTTTAACAGTAATGATTTCCCTGCTGTGAGCTGTCTGTCTCATGTATAACAGTAATGATTTCTCTGCTGTGAGCTGTCTGTCTCATGTTTAACAGTAATGATTTCTCTGCTGTGAGCTGTGCATCTCATGTTTAACAGTAATGATTTCCCTGCTGTGAGCTGTCTGTCTCATGTATAACAGTAATGATTTCCCTGCTGTGAGCTGTCTGTCTCATGTATAACAGTAATGATTTCTCTGCTGTGAACTGTCTGTCTCATGTTTAACAGTAATGATTTCCCTGCTGTGAGCTGTCTGTCTCATGTTTAATAGTAATGATTTCCCTGCTGTGAGCTGTCTGTCTCATGTATAACAGTAATGATTTCCCTGCTGTGAGCTGTCTGTCTCATGTATAACAGTAATGATTTCCCTGCTGTGAGCTGTCTGTCTCATGTTTAACAGTAATGATTTCCCTGCTGTGAGCTGTCTGTCTCATGTATAACAGTAATGATTTCTCTGCTGTGAGCTGTCTGTCTCATGTTTAACAGTAATGATTTCCCTGCTGTGAGCTGTCTGTCTCATGTATAACAGTAATGATTTCTCTGCTGTGAGCTGTCTGTCTCTCACGATATGCAGCTTGTTGTTACTTCTTTAATCAAAAGGTGCCTAACAGAACAGTGACCCCATAGACACATGTTTACTTTGTGAAATGGACTGCATGTGATCTCTGTGGGAATTGAACCCACCACCTTGGCATTTCTAGGCTAGTGACAACGCATGTCATAACTCAACGCCTGTCATAACTCAACGCCTGTCATAACTCAACGCCTGTCATAACTCAACGCCTGTCATAACTCAACGCCTGTCATAACTCAACCACATAGGATCAGTATTGGTATTGTAATACAGATATGCAGTCCTAGAAATACAGTTTTGCAAAACAGAAATGAATATTACAGAAATGATTATTAGAGTGTATAAGAGCAATTACGTTCCTACGGGGGTCAGAGTAAGGACAAGAGCAGAGCGGAGGAGGAAACATTTCATTATGTTGTTCCCTTGAATCAATGATTCATTATTGGTACTGTGAGGAACATCTACCATCGCATTGTTAAATGTCACACAGCTATTCAGCTGCTGCAGTAATGTGTGTGTGTGTGTGTGTGTGTGTGTGTGTGTGTGTGTATGTGTGCGTGCGTGTGTGTGTGTGTGTGTGTGTGTGTGTGTGTGTGTGTGTGTGTGTGTGTGTGTGTGTGTGTGTGTGTGTGTGTGTGTGTGTGTGCGTGCGTGCGTGCGTGCGCGTGCGTGCGTGTGTGTGTTGTGACAGTGTGTATCCGACAGCATGTGTGTGTGTGGTAATGAGGTATTTGTAGTAATGAATGTTTGGTGGTTATCTGATCCATAAGTAATGTAAGGATGGCCATGTTGTCACGGTTGTCGTAAGAACTGGACCAAGGCTCAGCGTACGTAGAGTTCCACATCTTTATTATAAAGTGAAACTTAAGCAAAACAAAACAATAAACGAACAACGACACGTGACGACGTGGTGCAAATGCACAAAACACAAAACAATATCCCACAAACACAGGTGGGAAAAATAGCTACTTAAATATGATCCCCAATTAGAGACAACGATTACCAGCTGCCTCTAATTGGGAATCATACAAAACACCAACATAGAAAAATTAAACTAGAACACAACATAGAAATAATAAACTAGAATACCCCCTAGTCACGCCCTGACCTACTACACCATAGAGAAACAATGGTTCGCTAAGGTCAGGGCGTGACACATGTTTGAGGAAGTCTTAACAGATTGTATAGTCATTGAGAACTACAGGCTTGCGTCCTGAATGGCACCATATTCCCTACATAGTGCACTACTTTAGACCAGGGCCCATAGGGTTCTGGTCAAATGTAGCGCACTATATAGTGAACAGAGAACCATTTAAGATGCAGAACGGTTTGTGAGGCTCATGTTAATTTTATGTTGCAGTTGTAGCATTTTCCTTCCTTCCCTTCTGTTCTCATAGGCTCATCGAGTGATTTAATGTGGATAATACCTGGCTAGTTGTGGTTCCTGGGATGAGAGCATGTGAAGGAACTAGAAACAGATTGGGTAGAGGGTGAGAAATACTGTAGAGAGAAGGAGAGACCAAGGGATTCAATAATAGACAGACAGAGGGAGAGAGAGAGAGAGAGAAATATATTGGGGAAATCCTCTGCATTATCATTAACAGCAGACTCGTACATTTCTTTCAGTGAAAACAATGTACTGAGCAAATGTCAAATTGCCTTTTCACTAATTACCGTACGACAGACCACGTATTCACCCTGCACACCCTAATTGACACACAAACAAAACAAAGGCAAATCTTCTTATGCTTTGTTAATTTCAAAAAAGCTTTTGACTCAATTTGGCATGAGAGTCTGCTTGACAAATTGATGGAAAGTGGTGTTGGGGGAAAAACATATGACAATATTAAATATATGTACACAAACAACGCGTGCGGTTAAAATTGGCAAAAAACACACACATTTCTTCACACAGGGTCGTGGGGTGAGACAGGGATGCAGCTTAAGCTCCACCCTCTTCAACATATATATCAACGAATTGGCGAGGGCACTAAAACAGTCTGCAGCACCTGGCCTCACCCTACTAGAATCTGAAGTCAAATGTCTTCTGTTTGCTGATGATCTGGTTCTTCTGTCATCAACCAAGGAGGGCCTACAGCAGCACCTAGATCTTCTGCACAGATTCTGTCAGACCAGGGCCCAGACAGTAAATCTCAGTAAGACAAAAAAATAAAGTTGCCAGGACCACAAATATAAATTCCATCTGGACACCGTTGCCCTAGAGGACACAAAAAAATGATACGTATCTCGTCCTAATCAGGTAACTTCCACAAAGCTGTGAACGATCTGAGAGACAAGGCAAGAAGAGCCTTCTATGTCATCAAAAGGAACATAACATTTGACATACCAAATAGGATCTGGCAAAAAATACTTGAATCGGTTATAGAACCCATTGCCCTTTATGGTTGCGAGGTCTGGGGTCCGCTCACCAACCAAGAATTGAGACTCTGAATACAGAATTCTGCAAAAATATCCACCGTGTACAACGTAAAACTCAAAATAATGCATGCAGAGCAGAATTAGGCTGATACCCGCTAATGATCACAATCCAGAAAAGAGCTGTTAAATTTTACATCCACCTAAAAGGAAGTGATTCCCAAACCATCCATAACAAAGCCATCACCTACAGAGAGATGAACCTTGAGAAGAGCCCCCTAAGTAAGCTGGTCCTGGGGCTCTGTTCACAAACATAAACAGACCCCACAGAGCCCCAGGACAACAGCACAATTAGACCCAACCAAATCATGAGAAAACAAAAAGATAATTACTTGAGATATTGGAAATAATTAACAAAAGAACTAGAATGTTATTTGGCCCTAAGCAGAGAATTCTCAGTGGCAGAATACCTGACCACTGACAGACCCAAACTTACAGAAAGCTTTGACTCAGTGAGCATAGCCTTGCTATTGAGAGAGGCCGCCGTTGGCTTACCTGGCTCTCCAGAGAAGACAGGCTATTTTTTTTATTTTTTTTTATTTCACCTTTATTTAACCAGGTAGGCTAGTTGAGAACAAGTTCTCATTTGCAACTGCGACCTATGTGCACACTGCCCACAAAATGAGGTGGAAACTGAGCTGCACTTCCTAACCTCCTGCCCAATGTATGACCATATTAGAGAGATATATTTCCCTCAGATTACACAGATCCACAAACAATTTGAAAACAAACCCAATTTTGATAAACTCCTATATCTACTGGGTGAAATACCACAGTGTGTCATCACAGCAGCAAGATTTGTGACCTGTTGCCACAAGAAAAGGTCAACCAGCAAAGAACAAACACAATTGTAAATACAACCCATATTTATGCTTATTTATTTTCCCTTTTGTACTTTAACTATTTGTACATCATTACAACACAGTATATAGACATAATATGACATTTGAAATGTCTTTATTCTTTTGGAACTTTTGTGAGTGTAAATTTTACTGTTCATTTTTTATTGTTTATTTCACTTTTGTTTATTATCTATTTCACTTGCTTTGGCAATGTAAACATATGTTTCCCATGCCAATAAAGCCCTTTGAATTGATTTGAATTTAGAGAGAGAGAGAGAGAGAGAGAGAGAGAGAGAGAGAGAGAGAGAGAGAGAGAGAGAGAGAGAGAGAGAGAGAGAGAGATGAACAGAGGAGAGAGAGAGAGAGATGAACAGAGGAGAGAGAGAGAGAGATGAACAGAGGAGAGAGAGAGAGAGATGAACAGAGGAGAGAGAGAGAGAGAGAGAGAGATGAACAGAGGAGAGAGAGAGAGAGATGAACAGAGGAGAGAGAGAGAGAGATGAACAGAGGAGAGAGAGAGAGAGATGAACAGAGGAGAGAGAGAGAGAGAGAGAGAGAGAGATGAACAGAGGAGAGAGAGAGAGAGAGAGAGAGAGAGAGAGAGAGAGAGAGAGAGAGAGAGAGAGAGAGAGAGAGAGAGAGAGAGAGATGAACAGAGGAGAGAGAGAGAGAGAGATGAACAGAGGAGAGAGAGAGAGAGAGATGAACAGAGGAGAGAGAGAGAGAGAGATGAACAGAGGAGAGAGAGAGAGAGAGAGAGAGAGAGATGAACAGAGGAGAGAGAGAGGAGGGACAGAGAGATGAACAGAGGAGAGAGAGAGGAGGGACAGAGAGATGAACAGAGGAGAGAGAGAGGGAGGGGATGAAAGGAGGGACAGAGAGATGAACAGAGGAGAGAGAGAGGGAGGGGATGAAAGGAGGGACAGAGAGATGAACAGAGGAGAGAGAGAGGGAGGGGATGAAAGGAGGGACAGAGAGATGAACAGAGGAGAGAGAGATGGAGGGAGGGGATGAAAGGAGGAGCCAGATTAACAGACCATTAAATCTCCATTTGGACAATGTGAATGAATTGCACTCTGTATCTCAACAACAACAAAG
>NW_026600233.1:82500-125000 GCF_029448725.1 Salvelinus fontinalis
CCAGCAGATCCACGTTTTGTCTATGTTCAATAGGATGGCTGCTGCTGCGCCACACACACACAAACCCAGATCGGCTTGTACTGGGACAGTTTCAGCAGCCAGGGGAATATACCAGGCCAGGATAACTGTTGCCATTTGGGCAGGCGGGCTGGTGTGCGGGAGGGAGGGAGGGCTGGCAAATCGACAGTTGCTTCCTGACATATGCAGAGAGGGGAACCAGGGATGTGTGTTTGTGCCTGCCTGAGAGAGAGAGAGAGAGAGAGAGAGAGAGAGAGAGAGAGAGAGAGAGAGAGAGAGAGAGAGAGAGAGAGAGAGAGAGAGAGAGAGAGAGAGAGAGAGAGAGAGAGAGAGAGAGAGAGAGAGAGAGAGAGAGAGAGAGAGAGAGAGAGAGAGAGAGAGAGAGAGAGAGAGAGAGAGAGAGAGAGAGAGAGAGAGAGAGGAGAGAGAGGAGAGAGAGAGAGAGAGAGAGAGAGAGAGAGAGAGAGAGAAGAGAGAGAGAGAGAGAGAGAGAGAGAGAGAGAGAGAGAGAGAGAGAGATCGTTTGTGTCAGACAGTGTTTTTCCTGTGAACACAAGAGAATGGCACTGTGCATCGCATGACAAGGAGCCGATATGTGTGTGTCAGTCAGAACCGTTATGTCACTTTGACCTGTCTGCTGGTTATTGCTGTTGGGGTAGGAGACAGGTGAGGGGTTGCTATGGTGACCAGAGGGGGCCAGGCCTAGTATTGCAGGGAGACCAACCCAGATTCAAGGTGAAATTCTAGGTTTTTGTAGATCCCCAGGACGTTGGGAGACTCCGTTCAAACGGTCCACTGGGATTGAACCCGGTCTATAAAAGACAAATCAGCTGCTCAGACCGCTGCACCATCCGGACACAATGAATAAGCAAGACAAGTCAGAATGAATGAGCAAGACAAGTCAGAATGAATGAGCAAGACAAGTCAGAATGAATGAGCAAGACAAGTCAGAATGAATGAGCAAGACAAGTCAGAATGAATGAGCAAGACAATTCAGAATGAATGAGCAAGACAAGTCAGAATGAATGAGCAAGACAAGTCAGAATGAATGAGCAAGACAAGTCAGAATGAATGAGCAAGACAAGTCAGAATGAATGAGCAAGACAAGTCAGAATGAATGACTCAACTAAACCGTGGAGTTGTTTTTCTGAACTTGACCAATCACAATTAATGCCTGAATTTAATTAACCCTATCCCAAACCTTCACCTTAACCCTGACCAATCACAATTAATGCCTGAATTTAATTAACCCTATCCCAAACCTTCACCTTAACCCTGACCAATCACAATTAATGCCTGAATTTAATTAACCCTATCCCAAACCTTCACCTTAACCCTGACCAATCACAATTAATGCCTGAATTTAATTAACCCTATCCCAAACCTTCTCCTTAACCCTGACCAATCACAATTAATGCCTGAATTGAATTAACCCTATCCCAAACCTTCACCTTAACCCTGACCAATCTTAATTAATGCCGAATTTAATTAACCCTATCCCAAACCTTCCCCTTAACCCTGACCAATCACAGTTAATGCCTGAATTTAATTAACCCTATCCCAAACCTTCACCTTAACCCTGACCAATCACAATTAATGCCTGAATTGAATTAACCCTATCCCAAACCTTCACCTTAACCCTGACCAATCACAATTAATGCCTGAATTTAATTAACCCAATCCCAAACCTTCACCTTAACCCTGACCAATCGGAATAAATGCCTGAATTTAATTAACCCTATCCCAAACCTTCACCTTAACCCTGACCAATCACAATTAATGCCTGAATTTAATTAACCCAATCCCAAACCTTCACCTTAACCCTGACCAATCGGAATAAATGCCTGAATTTAGCCCTAACTCTAACAAATCGTAATTAATGCATTTCTGTTTTATTTAACCAAGTCAGAATTAATGGATAAATCAAGGCATGTCAAAACTGGCCACCAGGGGCAATGTGAGCTAATTAGTCATATGCACATGTTTTTTTAGCAACGTCGACATTGAATATTTGGAGCAACTTCAAAATTTGAAAAATATCTAATTGTGCAATGAGACTGTGAGAGCTTGTAACGTTTTGTGTTCTTATAGTCTTTACAGCTGTTCAATTTCTGGGTTGGTCCAGTGGACTTATGTTTAACCTCTCCCTGATCCAGTGTTACAGTGGACTTATGTTTAACCTCTCCCTGATCCAGTGTTACAGTGGACTTATGTTTAACCTCTCCCTGATCCAGTGTTACAGTGGACTTATGTTTAACCTCTCCCTGATCCAGTGGTCCAGTGGGGTCATGTTTAACCTCTCCCTGATCCAGTGGTCCAGTGAGGTCATGTTTAACCTCTCCCTGATCCAGTGGTCCAGTGAGGTTATGTTTAACCTCTCCCTGATCCAGTATTACAGTGGGGTTATGTTGAACCTCTCCCTGATCCAGTGTTACAGTGGGATTATCACACACACACACACACACACACACACACACACACACACACACACACACACACACACACACACACACACACACACACACACACACACACACACACACACACACACACACACACACACACACACACACACACACACACACACACACACACAGTGACCAGGTAATTGGTTTAATGTCTGTCTGTGGAAACATAACATAGTTTACTATAAAAAGACTATCATCTCGTCAGCTCATTTCTCTTCCCATGGAGACTCCCTAGCTGTATCCCAAATGACACCCTATGCCCTATATAGTGCACAACTTTGGACTCGATCCCTAAAGTCCCTGGCCAGAAGCAGTACACTATATAGGGAGTAGGGGGTCATTTTGGACGCAGGCCCTGATAACCCTGAGTCTCTCCCAGGCCAGCTGCTGCTGGGTGGCTCTCCTAACCTCTCCACATCACACACACACAAACACACACACACACACACACACACACACACACACACACACACACACACACACACACACACACACACACACACACACACACACACACACACACACACACACACACACACACACACACACACTACCCCCTTTCCATACCACACACACACACTACTCCCTCTCCACATCAAACACGCCGACCCATTTCCCCCTCAGCACTAAATCTCTTTAATTACATCATCTGTTGCCCATTGAGGCCGGCAATTTTCTCTTTATGCAGCGTTTTAGTGTGTTATTAAGGGTTGTGTCTGGTCTCTGGCCAGGGCTGTGTACACAGAGGTGTCCGTTAGCGCTGCTTCTCTCTATACCCTCTGGACCAGGTCCTCTGGGACAGAGCCAGCCATTACAGTGTTTAAACAGTTGGAGATAGACACATTATGTTACAGTAAAGACCCTCAGCCCTGCTGGTTCAGCTCTGGGAGCTGGATTCAAATAGTTCTCAGGGTGTTTTTCCCTCAAGACGTTCAGTGTTTCACATGGAGTCTGTCTAGAGAGCCATGAAAGGCAGAATTGCACTTTTGGGACTATTCTATTGGTTCAATTCTGCCAGGCAAGTTCAATCAAGCGCAGCTGACGTGATTGAAAGAAAACAAAGTACTTTTTGAACCCAGGTCTGTTCCAGAGTCCCGTCCCGGCCGAGTTCAGACACACTCCACCACATACATCAGTAAAACACTTCAAACACTACTGACTGAAGACACACTGACTGACTGAAGACACACTGACTGACTGAAGACACACTGACTGACTGAAGACACACTGACTGACTGAAGACACACTGACTGACTGAAGACACACTGACTGACTGAAGACACCCTGACTGACTGAAGACACCTTGACTGACTGAAGACACCCTGACTGACTGAAGACACCCTGACTGACTGAAGACACCCTGACTGACTGAAGACACACTGACTGACTGAAGACACACTGACTGACTGAAGCCACACTGACTGACTGAAGCCACACTGACTGACTGAAGACACACTGACTGACTGAAGACACACTGACTGACTGAAGACACACTGACTGACTGAAGACACACTGACTGACTGAAGCCACACTGACTGACTGAAGACACACTGACTGACTGAAGACACACTGACTGACTGAAGACACACTGACTGACTGAAGACACACTGACTGACTGAAGACACACTGAAGACACACTGACTGACTGAAGCCACACTGACTGACTGAAGACACCCTGACTGACTGAAGACACCCTGACTGACTGAAGACACCCTGACTGACTGAAGACACCCTGACTGACTGAAGACACACTGACTGACTGAAGACACACTGACTGACTGACTGACTGAAGACACACTGACTGAAGACACACTGACTGAAGACACACTGAGGCTGAGTAAGAATTTACATTTCTCCAGCCAGGCTAGACCAGACTGCTCTCTCCGCCATAATGTAGAACGTGTGTGTTTGTGTGTGTGCGTGTGTGTGTGTGTGTGGCGCGTCTATGTGAATAGGTTGACCTCTTAATGAGCAGCTGGAGGTAAAGGTTATGAGAGCTGGAGCTTGACTTCATACTGACATAATTACTTCCATCATTTACATGTTTAATTTATGTTATTTTAGGAGACTTGAAAGAGGTTAGCTGGACCAGGAAATGGATTTAATTCTTTGCTTCCAGATGTATTAAGCAAAACAAACACACACACGGACACAAGCACACACAAACAATGACTTGCGCAAGTGGAAACACACACACATTTGCACAAACACACACAGGTTCACACGCACACGCACACACGCACGCACGCACGCACGCACGCACGCACACACACACACACACACACACACACACACACACACACACACACACACACACACACACACACACACACACACACACACACACACACACACACAATGACTTGCATAAGCAAGAAAATAGGAAAAGACGACCTGAACTGTGTTTGGGAGTTAATGAACATAGAGGACTTCCTGGTCCAGATCTGCTTACTGTATGAGGTGGTGTCTATGTACTGTATTAGATGAGGTCTACTGTACTGTACTGTATGAGGTGGTGTCTATGTACTGTATGAGGTGGTGTCTATGTACTGTATTGTATGAGGTGGTGTCTATGTACTGTATGAGGTGGTGTCTATGTACTGTATGAGGTGAGGTCTATGTACTGTACTGTATGAGGTGAGGTCTATGTAATGTACTGTATGAGGTGAGGTCTATGTACTGTACTGTATGAGGTGGTGTCTATGTACTGTATGAGGTGGTGTCTATGTACTGTACTGTATGAGGTGAGGTCTATGTACTGTACTTTATGAGGTGAGGTCTATGTACTGTACTGTATGAGGTGAGGTCTACTGTACTGTATGAGGTGGTGTCTATGTACTGTACTGTATGAGGTGAGGTCTATGTACTGTACTGTATGATGTGAGGTCTATGTACTGTATGAGGTGGTGTCTATGTACTGTACTGTATGAGGTGGTGTCTATGTACTGTACTGTATGAGGTGAGGTCTATGTACTGTATGAGGTGAGGTCTATGTACTGTATGAGGTGAGGTCTATGTACTGTACTGTATGAGGTGAGGACTATGTACTGTACTGTATGAGGTGAGGTCTACTGTACTGTATGAGGTGGTGTCTATGTACTGTACTGTATGAGGTGAGGTCTATGTACTGTACTGTATGATGTGAGTACTATGTACTGTATGAGGTGGTGTCTATGTACTGTACTGTATGATGTGAGGTCTATGTACTGTACTGTATGAGGTGGTGTCTATGTACTGTACTGTATGAGGTGAGGTCTATGTACTGTATGAGGTGAGGTCTATGTACTGTACTGTATGATGTGAGGTCTATGTACTGTATGAGGTGGTGTCTATGTACTGTACTGTATGAGGTGAGGTCTATGTACTGTACTGTATGAGGTGGTGTCTATGTACTGTACTGTATGAGGTGAGGTCTATGTACTGTATGAGGTGGTGTCTATGTACTGTACTGTATGAGGTGAGGTCTATGTACTTTACTGTATGAGGTGAGGTCTATGTACTGTATGAGGTGAGGTCTATGTACTGTACTGTATGATGTGAGGTCTATAAACTGTACTGTATGAGGTGAGGTCTATGTACTGTACTGTATGAGGTGAGGTCTATGTACTGTATGAGGTGAGGTCTATGTACTGTACTGTATGATGTGAGGTCTATGTACTGTATGAGGTGGTGTCTATGTACTGTACTGTATGAGGTGAGGTCTATGTACTGTACTGTATGAGGTGAGGTCTATGTACTGTATGAGGTGAGGTCTATGTACTGTACTGTATGAGGTGGTGTCTATGTACTGTACTGTATGAGGTGAGGTCTATGTACTGTATGAGGTGGTGTCTATGTACTGTACTGTATGAGGTGAGGTCTATGTACTGTATGAGGTGAGGTCTATGTACTGTACTGTATGAGGTGAGGTCTATGTACTGTACTGTATGAGGTGAGGTCTATGTACTGTATGAGGTGAGGTCTATGTACTGTACTGTATGATGTGAGGTCTATATACTGTACTGTATGAGGTGAGGTCTATGTACTGTACTGTATGAGGTGAGGTCTACTGTACTGTATGATGTGAGGTCTATGTACTGTATGAGGTGAGGTCTATGTACTGTACTGTATGAGGTGGTGTCTATGTACTGTACTGTATGAGGTGAGGTCTATGTACTGTATGAGGTGAGGTCTATGTACTGTACTGTATGATGTGAGGTCTATATACTGTACTGTATGAGGTGAGGTCTATGTACTGTACTGTATTAGGTGAGGTCTACTGTACTGTATGATGCGAGGTCTATGTACTGTACTGTATGAGGTGAGGTCTATGTACTGTATGAGGTGAGGTCTATGTACTGTACTGTATGAGGTGAGGTCAATGTACTGTACTGTATGAGGTGGTGTCTATTTACTGTACTATATGAGGTGAGGTCTATGTACTGTACTGTATGAGGTGAGGTCTATGTACTGTACTATATGAGGTGAGGTCTATGTACTGTACTGTATGAGGTGAGGTCTATGTACTGTATGAGGTGGTGTCTATGTACTGTACTGTATGAGGTGAGGTCTATGTACTGTATGAGGTGAGGTCTATGTACTGTACTGTATGATGTGAGGTCTATGTACTGTATGAGGTGGTGTCTATGTACTGTACTGTATGAGGTGAGGTCTATGTACTGTACTGTATGAGGTGGTGTCTATGTACTGTACTGTATGAGGTGAGGTCTATGTACTGTATGAGGTGGTGTCTATGTACTGTACTGTATGAGGTGAGGTCTATGTACTGTATGAGGTGAGGTCTATGTACTGTACTGTATGATGTGAGGTCTATATACTGTACTGTATGAGGTGAGGTCTATGTACTGTACTGTATGAGGTGAGGTCTACTGTACTGTATGAGGTGAGGTCTATGTACTGTACTGTATGATGTGAGGTCTATGTACTGTATGAGGTGGTGTCTATGTACTGTACTGTATGAGGTGAGGTCTATGTACTGTACTGTATGAGGTGGTGTCTATGTACTGTACTGTATGAGGTGAGGTCTATGTACTGTATGAGGTGAGGTCTATGTACTGTACTGTATGATGTGAGGTCTATGTACTGTATGAGGTGGTGTCTATGTACTGTACTGTATGAGGTGAGGTCTATGTACTGTACTGTATGAGGTGAGGTCTATGTACTGTATGAGGTGAGGTCTATGTACTGTACTGTATGAGGTGGTGTCTATGTACTGTACAGTATGAGGTGAGGTCTATGTACTGTATGAGGTGGTGTCTATGTACTGTACTGTATGAGGTGAGGTCTATGTACTGTATGAGGTGAGGTCTATGTACTGTACTGTATGATGTGAGGTCTATATACTGTACTGTATGAGGTGAGGTCTATGTACTGTACTGTATGAGGTGAGGTCTACTGTACTGTATGATGTGAGGTCTATGTACTGTATGAGGTGAGGTTTATGTACTGTACTGTATGAGGTGGTGTCTATGTACTGTACTGTATGAGGTGAGGTCTATGTACTGTATGAGGTGAGGTCTATGTACTGTACTGTATGATGTGAGGTCTATATACTGTACTGTATGAGGTGAGGTCTATGTACTGTACTGTATTAGGTGAGGTCTACTGTACTGTATGATGTGAGGTCTATGTACTGTACTGTATGAGGTGAGGTCTGTGTACTGTATGAGGTGAGGTCTATGTACTGTACTGTATGAGGTGAGGTCTATGTACTGTACTGTATGAGGTGGTGTCTAATTACTGTACTATATGAGGTGAGGTCTATGTACTGTACTGTATGAGGTGAGGTCTATGTACTGTACTATATGAGGTGAGGTCTATGTACTGTACTATATGAGGTGAGGTCTATGTACTCTACTGTATGAGGTGAGGTCTATATACTGTACTGTATGAGGTGAGGTGAGGTCTATGTACTGTACTGTATGATGTGAGGTCTATGTACTGTACTATATGAGGTGAGGTCTATGTACTGTACTGTATGAGGTGAGGTCTATGTACTGTACTGTATGAGGTGAGGTCTATGTACTGTATGAGGTGAGGTCTATGTACTGTACTGTATGAGGTGGTGTCTATGTACTGTACTGTATGAGGTGAGGTCTATGTACTGTACTGTATGAGGTGAGGTCTATGTACTGTATGAGGTGAGGTCTATGTACTGTACTGTATGAGGTGGTGTCTATGTACTGTACTGTATGAGGTGAGGTCTATGTACTTTACTGTATAAGGTGAGGTCTATGTACTGTACTGTATGAGGTGAGGTATATGTACTGTACTGTATGAGGTGAGGGTATGCACTGTACTGTATAAGGTGAGGTCTATGTACTGTACTGTATAAGGTGAGGTCTATGTACTGTACTGTATGAGGTGAGGGTATGCACTGTACTGTATGAGGTGAGGTCTACTCTACTGTATGAGGTGAGGTCTATGTACTGTATGAGGTGGTGTCTATGTACTGTATGAGGTGAGGTCTATGTACTGTATGAGGTGGTGTCTATGTACTGTATGAGGTGAGGTCTATGTACTGTACTGTATGAGGTGAGGTCTACTGTACTGTATGAGGTCTATGTACTGTATGAGGTGGTGTCTATGTACTGTATGAGGTGAGGTCTATGTACTGTACTGTATGAGGTGAGGTCTATGTACTGTACTGTATGGGGTGAGGTCTATGTACTGTATGAGGTGGTGTCTATGTACTGTACTGTATGAGGTGAGGTCTATGTACTGTATGAGGTGAGGTCTATGTACTGTACTGTATGAGGTGAGGTCTATGTACTGTACTGTATGAGGTGAGGTCTACTGTACTGTATGATGTGAGGTCTATGTACTGTATGAGGTGAGGTCTATGTACTGTACTGTATGAGGTGGTGTCTATGTACTGTACTGTATGAGGTGAGGTCTATGTACTGTATGAGGTGAGGTCTATGTACTGTACTGTATGATGTGAGGTCTATATACTGTACTGTATGAGGTGAGGTCTATGTACTGTACTGTATTAGGTGAGGTCTACTGTACTGTATGATGTGAGGTCTATGTACTGTACTGTATGAGGTGAGGTCTATGTACTGTATGAGGTGAGGTCTATGTACTGTACTGTATGAGGTGAGGTCTATGTAATGTACTGTATGAGGTGAGGTCTATGTACTGTACTGTATGAGGTGAGGTCTATGTACTGTACTATATGAGGTGAGGTCTATGTACTGTACTGTATGAGGTGAGGTCTATGTACTGTATGAGGTGGTGTCTATGTACTGTACTGTATGAGGTGAGGTCTATGTACTGTATGAGGTGAGGTCTATGTACTGTACTGTATGATGTGAGGTCTATGTACTGTATGAGGTGGTGTCTATGTACTGTACTGTATGAGGTGAGGTCTATGTACTGTACTGTATGAGGTGGTGTCTATGTACTGTACTGTATGAGGTGAGGTCTATGTACTGTATGAGGTGGTGTCTATGTACTGTACTGTATGAGGTGAGGTCTATGTACTGAATGAGGTGAGGTCTATGTACTGTACTGTATGATGTGAGGTCTATATACTGTACTGTATGAGGTGAGGTCTATGTACTGTACTGTATGAGGTGAGGTCTACTGTACTGTATGAGGTGAGGTCTATGTACTGTACTGTATGATGTGAGGTCTATGTACTGTATGAGGTGGTGTCTATGTACTGTACTGTATGAGGTGAGGTCTATGTACTGTACTGTATGAGGTGGTGTCTATGTACTGTACTGTATGAGGTGAGGTCTATGTACTGTATGATGTGAGGTCTATGTACTGTACTGTATGATGTGAGGTCTATGTACTGTATGAGGTGGTGTCTATGTACTGTACTGTATGAGGTGAGGTCTATGTACTGTACTGTATGAGGTGAGGTCTATGTACTGTATGAGGTGAGGTCTAAGTACTGTACTGTATGAGGTGGTGTCTATGTTCTGTACAGTATGAGGTGGTGTCTATGTACTGTACTGTATGAGGTGAGGTCTATGTACTGTATGAGGTGAGGTCTATGTACTGTACTGTATGATGTGAGGTCTATGTACTGTATGAGGTGGTGTCTATGTACTGTACTGTATGAGGTGAGGTCTATGTACTGTACTGTATGAGGTGAGGTCTATGTACTGTATGAGGTGAGGTCTATGTACTGTACTGTATGAGGTGAGGTCTACTGTACTGTATGAGGTCTATGTACTGTATGAGGTGGTGTCTATGTACTGTATGAGGTGAGGTCTATGTACTGTACTGTATGAGGTGAGGTCTATGTACTGTACTGTATGGGGTGAGGTCTATGTACTGTATGAGGTGGTGTCTATGTACTGTACTGTATGAGGTGAGGTCTATGTACTGTATGAGGTGAGGTCTATGTACTGTACTGTATGAGGTGAGGTCTATGTACTGTACTGTATGAGGTGAGGTCTACTGTACTGTATGAGGTGGTGTCTATGTACTGTATGAGGTGAGGTCTATGTACTGTACTGTATGAGGTGAGGTCTACTGTACTGTATGAGGTGAGGTCTATGTACTGTACTGTATGAGGTGAGGTCTATGTACTGTATGAGGTGAGGTCTACTGTACTGTATGAGGTGAGGTCTATGTACTGTACTGTATAAGGTGGTGTCTATGTACTGTATGAGGTGAGGTCTACTGTACTGTATGAGGTGAGGTCTACTGTACTGTATGAGGTGAGGTCTACTGTACTGTATGAGGTGGTGTCTATGTACTGTATGAGGTGGTGTCTATGTATTGTACTGTATGAGGTGAGGTCTACTGTACTGTATGAGGTGAGGTCTATGTACTGTACTGTATGAGGTGGTGTCTATGTACTGTACTGTATGAGGTGGTGTCTATGTACTGTATGAGGTGAGGTCTACTGTACTGTATGAGGTGAGGTCTATGTACTGTACTGTATGAGGTGGTGTCTATGTACTGTATGAGGTGGTGTCTTTGTACTGTATGAGGTGGTGCCTTTGTACTGTACTGTATAAGGTGAGGTCTACTGTACTGTATAAGGTGAGGTCTACTGTACTGTATAAGGTGAGGTCTATGTACTGTACTGTATGAGGTGGTGTCTATGTACTGTACTGTATGAGGTGGTGTCTATGTACTGTATGAGGTGGTGTCTATGTACTGTACTGTATGAGGTGAGGTCTATGTACTGTACTGTATGATGTGAGGTCTACTGTACTGTACTGTATGAGGTGGTGTCTATGTACTGTACTGTATGAGGTGGTGTCTATGTACTGTATGAGGTGGTGTCTATGTACTGTACTGTATGAGGTGAGGTCTATGTACTGTACTGTATGAGGTGTGGTCTACTGTACTGTGTGAGGTGGTGTCTATGTTCTGTACTGTATGAGGTGAGGTCAATGTACTGTATGAAGTGGTGTATATGTACTGTATGAGGTGAGGTCTATGTACTGTATGAGGTGAGGTCTATGTACTGTACTGTATGAGGTGTGGTCTACTGTACTGTATGAGGTGAGGTCTACTGTACTGTATGAGGTGGTGTCTATGTACTCTACTGTATGAGGTGAGGTATATGTACTGTACTGTATGAGGTGAGGTCTACTGTACTGAATGAGGTGAAGTCTACTGTACTGTATGAGGTGAGGTCTATGTACTGTATGAGGTGGTGTCTATGTATTGTACTGTATGAGGTGAGGTCTACTGTACTGTATGAGGTGAGGTCTATGTACTGTACTGTATGAGGTGGTGTCTATGTACTGTACTGTATGAGGTGGTGTCTATGTACTGTATGAGGTGAGGTCTACTGTACTGTATGAGGTGAGGTCTATGTACTGTACTGTATGAGGTGGTGTCTATGTACTGTATGAGGTGGTGTCTTTGTACTGTATGAGGTGGTGCCTTTGTACTGTACTGTATAAGGTGAGGTCTACTATACTGTATAAGGTGAGGTCTACTGTACTGTATAAGGTGAGGTCTATGTACTGTACTGTATGAGGTGGTGTCTATGTACTGTACTGTATGAGGTGGTGTCTATGTACTGTATGAGGTGGTGTCTATGTACTGTACTGTATGAGGTGAGGTCTATGTACTGTACTGTATGATGTGAGGTCTACTGTACTGTACTGTATGAGGTGGTGTCTATGTACTGTACTGTATGAGGTGGTGTCTATGTACTGTATGAGGTGGTGTCTATGTACTGTACTGTATGAGGTGAGGTCTATGTACTGTACTGTATGAGGTGTGGTCTACTGTACTGTGTGAGGTGGTGTCTATGTTCTGTACTGTATGAGGTGAGGTCAATGTACTGTATGAGGTGGTGTATATGTACTGTATGAGGTGAGGTCTATGTACTGTATGAGGTGAGGTCTATGTACTGTACTGTATGAGGTGTGGTCTACTGTACTGTATGAGGTGAGGTCTACTGTACTGTATGAGGTGGTGTCTATGTACTCTACTGTATGAGGTGAGGTATATGTACTGTACTGTATGAGGTGAGGTCTACTGTACTGAATGAGGTGAAGTCTACTGTACTGTATGAGGTGAGGTCTATGTACTGTATGAGGTGGTGTCTATGTATTGTACTGTATGAGGTGAGGTCTACTGTACTGTATGAGGTGAGGTCTATGTACTGTACTGTATGAGGTGGTGTCTATGTACTGTACTGTATGAGGTGGTGTCTATGTACTGTATGAGGTGAGGTCTACTGTACTGTATGAGGTGAGGTCTATGTACTGTACTGTATGAGGTGGTGTCTATGTACTGTATGAGGTGGTGTCTTTGTACTGTATGAGGTGGTGCCTTTGTACTGTACTGTATAAGGTGAGGTCTACTATACTGTATAAGGTGAGGTCTACTGTACTGTATAAGGTGAGGTCTATGTACTGTACTGTATGAGGTGGTGTCTATGTACTGTACTGTATGAGGTGGTGTCTATGTACTGTATGAGGTGGTGTCTATGTACTGTACTGTATGAGGTGAGGTCTATGTACTGTACTGTATGATGTGAGGTCTACTGTACTGTACTGTATGAGGTGGTGTCTATGTACTGTACTGTATGAGGTGGTGTCTATGTATTGTATGAGGTGGTGTCTATGTACTGTACTGTATGAGGTGAGGTCTATGTACTGTACTGTATGAGGTGTGGTCTACTGTACTGTGTGAGGTGGTGTCTATGTTCTGTACTGTATGAGGTGAGGTCAATGTACTGTATGAGGTGGTGTATATGTACTGTATGAGGTGAGGTCTATGTACTGTATGAGGTGAGGTCTATGTACTGTACTGTATGAGGTGTGGTCTACTGTACTGTATGAGGTGAGGTCTACTGTACTGTATGAGGTGGTGTCTATGTACTCTACTGTATGAGGTGAGGTATATGTACTGTACTGTATGAGGTGAGGTCTACTGTACTGAATGAGGTGAAGTCTACTGTACTGTATGAGGTGAGGTCTATGTACTGTATGAGGTGGTGTCTATGTATTGTACTGTATGAGGTGAGGTCTACTGTACTGTATGAGGTGAGGTCTATGTACTGTACTGTATGAGGTGGTGTCTATGTACTGTACTGTATGAGGTGGTGTCTATGTACTGTATGAGGTGAGGTCTACTGTACTGTATGAGGTGAGGTCTATGTACTGTACTGTATGAGGTGGTGTCTATGTACTGTATGAGGTGGTGTCTTTGTACTGTATGAGGTGGTGCCTTTGTACTGTACTGTATAAGGTGAGGTCTACTATACTGTATAAGGTGAGGTCTACTGTACTGTATAAGGTGAGGTCTATGTACTGTACTGTATGAGGTGGTGTCTATGTACTGTACTGTATGAGGTGGTGTCTATGTACTGTATGAGGTGGTGTCTATGTACTGTACTGTATGAGGTGAGGTCTATGTACTGTACTGTATGATGTGAGGTCTACTGTACTGTACTGTATGAGGTGGTGTCTATGTACTGTACTGTATGAGGTGGTGTCTATGTACTGTACTGTATGAGGTGAGGTCTATGTACTGTACTGTATGAGGTGTGGTCTACTGTACTGTGTGAGGTGGTGTCTATGTTCTGTACTGTATGAGGTGAGGTCAATGTACTGTATGAGGTGGTGTATATGTACTGTATGAGGTGAGGTCTATGTACTGTATGAGGTGAGGTCTATGTACTGTACTGTATGAGGTGTGGTCTACTGTACTGTATGAGGTGAGGTCTACTGTACTGTATGAGGTGGTGTCTATGTACTCTACTGTATGAGGTGAGGTATATGTACTGTACTGTATGAGGTGAGGTCTACTGTACTGAATGAGGTGAAGTCTACTGTACTGTATGAGGTGAGGTCTATGTACTGTATGAGGTGGTGTCTATGTATTGTACTGTATGAGGTGAGGTCTACTGTACTGTATGAGGTGAGGTCTATGTACTGTACTGTATGAGGTGGTGTCTATGTACTGTACTGTATGAGGTGGTGTCTATGTACTGTATGAGGTGAGGTCTACTGTACTGTATGAGGTGAGGTCTATGTACTGTACTGTATGAGGTGGTGTCTATGTACTGTATGAGGTGGTGTCTTTGTACTGTATGAGGTGGTGCCTTTGTACTGTACTGTATAAGGTGAGGTCTACTATACTGTATAAGGTGAGGTCTACTGTACTGTATAAGGTGAGGTCTATGTACTGTACTGTATGAGGTGGTGTCTATGTACTGTACTGTATGAGGTGGTGTCTATGTACTGTATGAGGTGGTGTCTATGTACTGTACTGTATGAGGTGAGGTCTATGTACTGTACTGTATGATGTGAGGTCTACTGTACTGTACTGTATGAGGTGGTGTCTATGTACTGTACTGTATGAGGTGGTGTCTATGTACTGTATGAGGTGGTGTCTATGTACTGTACTGTATGAGGTGAGGTCTATGTACTGTACTGTATGAGGTGTGGTCTACTGTACTGTGTGAGGTGGTGTCTATGTTCTGTACTGTATGAGGTGAGGTCAATGTACTGTATGAGGTGGTGTATATGTACTGTATGAGGTGAGGTCTATGTACTGTATGAGGTGAGGTCTATGTACTGTACTGTATGAGGTGTGGTCTACTGTACTGTATGAGGTGAGGTCTACTGTACTGTATGAGGTGGTGTCTATGTACTCTACTGTATGAGGTGAGGTATATGTACTGTACTGTATGAGGTGAGGTCTACTGTACTGAATGAGGTGAAGTCTACTGTACTGTATGAGGTGAGGTCTATGTACTGTATGAGGTGGTGTCTATGTACTGTATGAGGTGAGGTCTACTGTACTGTATGAGGCGAGGTCTACTGTACTGTATGAGGTGGTGCCTATGTACTGTATGATGTGAGGTCTACTGTACTGTATGAGGTGAGGTCTATGTACTGTATGAGGTGAGGTCTATTGTACTGTATGAGGTGAGGTCTACTGTACTGTATGAGGTGAGGTCTATGTACGGTACTGTATGATGTGAGGTCTACTGTACTGTACTGTATGAGGTGAGGTCTACTGTACTGTACTGTATGAGGTGTGGTCTACTGTACTGTATGAGGTGAGGTCTACTGTACTGTATGAGGTGAGGTCTACTGTACTGTATGAGGTGAGGTCCACTGTACTTTATGAGGTGAGGTCTACTGTACATTATTACTGTAATAATAACCACTGTGTTCAGTGTAGTGTTTTATCTAGTCTAATACATTATTACTGGTGTAATAACCACTGTGTTCAGTGTAGTGTTTTATCTAATACATTATTACTGGACTAATAACCACTGTGTTCAGTGTAGTGTTTTATCTAATACAGTATTACTGTAATAATAACCACTGTGTTCAGTGTAGTGTTTTATCTAATACATTATTACTGGTGTAAAACCACTATGTTCAGTGTAGTGTTGTATCTAATACATTATTACTGTAATAATAACCACTGTGTTCAGTGTAGTGTTGTATCTAATACATTATTACTGTAATAATAACCACTGTGTTCAGTGTAGTGTTGTATCTAGTCTAATACATTATTACTGGTGTAATAACCACTGTGTTCAGTGTAGTGTTGTATCTAGTCTAATACATTATTACTGGTGTAATAACCACTGTGTTCAGTGTAGTGTTGTATCTAGTCTAATACATTATTACTATAATAATAACCACTGTGTTCAGTGTGGTGTTGTATCTAGTCTAATACATTATTACTGGTGTAATAATCACTGTGTTCAGTGTAGTGTTGTATCTAGTCTAATACATTATTACTGGAATAATAACCACTGTGTTCAGTGTAGTGTTGTATCTAGTCTAATACATTATTACTGGTGTAATAACCACTGTGTTCAGTGTAGTGTTGTATCTAATACATTATTACTGGTGTAATAACCACTGTGTTCAGTGTAGTGTTTTATCTAGTCTAATACATTATTACTGGTGTTTAAACCACTGTGTTCAGTGTATTGTTGTATCTAGTCTAATACATTATTACTGGACTAATAACTACTATGTTCAGTGTAGTGTTGTATCTAGTCTAATACATTATTACTGGAATAATAAACACTGTGTTCAGTGTGGTGTTGTATCTAATACATTATTACTGGTGTAATAACCACTGTGTTCAGTGTAGTGTTGTATCTAGTCTAATACATTATTACTGGTGTTTAAACCACTGTGTTCAGTGTATTGTTGTATCTAGTCTAATACATTATTACTGGACTAATAACTACTATGTTCAGTATAGTGTCGTATCTAGTCTAATACATTATTACTGGAATAATAAACACTGTGTTCAGTGTAGTGTTGTATCTAGTCTAATACATTATTACTGGTGTAATAACCACTGTGTTCAGTGTGGTGTTGTATCTAGTCTAATACATTATTACTGTAATAATAACCACTGTGTTCAGTGTAGTGTTGTATCTAGTCTAATACATTATTACTGGAATAATAACCACTGTGTTCAGTGTAGTGTTGTATCTAGTCTAATACATTATTACTGGAATAATAAACACTGTGTTCAGTGTAGTGTTTTATCTAATACATTATTACTGGTGTAATAACCACTATGTTCAGTGTAGTGTTGTATCTAGTTTAATACATTAATACATTAATACATTATTATTACTGGTGTAATAACCACAATGTGTTGTATCTAGTCTAATACATTATTACTGGTGTAATAACCACTGTGTTCAGTGTAGTGTTGTATCTAATACATTATTACTGGTGTAATAACCACTGTGTTCAGTGTAGTGTTGTATCTAGTCTAATACATTATTACTGGAATAATAAACACTGTGTTCAGTGTAGTGTTGTATCTAATACATTATTACTGGTGTAATAACCACTATGTTCAGTGTAGTGTTGTATCTAGTTTAATACATTATTACTGGTGTAATAACCACTATGTTCAGTGTAGTGTTGTATCTAGTTTAATACATTATTACTGGTGTAATAACCACTGTGTTCAGTGTAGTGTTGTATCTAGTTTAATACATTATTACTGGTGTAATAACCACTATGTTCAGTGTAGTGTTGTATCTAGTCTAATACATTATTACTGTAATAATAACCACTGTGTTCAGTGTAGTGTTGTATCTAGTCTAATACATTATTACTGGAATAATAACCACTGTGTTCAGTGTAGTGTTGTATCTAATACATTATTACTGTAATAATAACCACTGTGTTCAGTGTAGTGTTGTATCTAGTCTAATACATTATTACTGGAATAATAACCACTGTGTTCAGTGTAGTGTTGTATATAATACATTATTACTGGTGTAATAACCACTGTGTTCAGTGTAGTGTTGTATCTAGTCGAATACATTATTACTGGTGTAATAATCACTGTATTCAGTGTAGTGTTGTATCTAGTCGAATACATTATTACTGGTGTAATAATCACTGTATTCAGTGTAGTGTTGTATCTAGTCTAATACATTATTACTGGTGTAATAATCACTGTGTTCAGTGTAGTGTTGTATCTAATACATTATTACTGGTGTAATAACCACTGTGTTCAGTGTAGTGTTGTATCTAGTCTAATACATTATTACTGGAATAATAACCACTGTGTTCAGTGTAGTGTTGTATCTAATACATTATTACTGGTGTAATAACCACTGTGTTCAGTGTAGTATTGTATCTAGTCTAATACATTATTACTGTATTAATAACCACTGTGTTCAGTGTAGTGTTGTATCTAGTCTAATACATTATTACTGGTGTAATAATCACTGTGTTCAGTGTAGTGTTGTATCTAGTCTAATACATTATTACTGGTGTAATAACCACTGTGTTCAGTGTAGTGTTGTATCTAATACATTATTACTGGTGTAATAACCACTGTGTTCAGAGTAGTGTTGTTTCTAGACTAATACATTATTACTATAATAACCACTGTGTTCAGTGTAGTGTTGTATCTAGTCTAATACATTATTACTGGTGTAATAACCACTGTGTTTAGAGTAGTGTTGTATCTAGTCTAATACATTATTACTGGTGTAATAACCACTGTGTTCAGTGTAGTGTTGTATCTAGTCTAATACATTATTACTGGTGTAATAACCACTGTGTTCAGTGTAGTGTTGTATCTAGTCTAATACATTATTACTGGAATAATAACCACTGTGTTCAGTGTAGTGTTGTATCTAGTCTAATACATTATTACTGGAATAATAACCACTGTGTTCAGTGTAGTGTTGTATCTAATACATTATTACTGGTGTAATAACCACTGTGTTCAGTGTAGTATTGTATCTAGTCTAATACATTATTACTGGTGTAATAACCACTGTGTTCAGTGTAGTGTTGTATCTAATACATTATTACTGGAATAATAACCACTGTGTTCAGTGTAGTGTTGTTTCTATTCTAATACATTATTACTGGAATAATAACCACTGTGTTCAGTGTAGTATTGTATCTAATACATTATTACTGGTGTAATAACCACTGTGTTCAGTGTAGTGTTGTATCTAATACATTATTACTGGAATAATAACCACTGTGTTCAGTGTAGTGTTGTATCTAGTCTAATACATTATTACTATAATAATAACCCCTGTGTTCAGTGTAGTGTTGTATCTAGTCTAATACATTATTACTGGACTAATAACCACTGTGTTCAGTGTAGTGTTGTATCTAATACATTATTAATGGTGTAATAACCACTGTGTTCAGTGTAGTGGTGTATCTAGTCTAATACATTATTACTGGTGTAATAACCACTGTGTTCCGTGTAGTGTTGTATCTAGTCTAATACATCATTACTGGTGTAATAACCACTGTGTTCAGTGTAGTGTTGTATCTAGTCTAATACATTATTACCATAATAATAACCACTGTGTTCAGTGTAGTGTTGTATCTAGTCTAATACATTATTACTGGTGTAATAACCACTGTGTTCAGAGTAGTGTTGTATCTAGTCTAATACATTATTACTGGAATAATAACCACTGTGTTCAGTGTAGTGTTGTATCTAGTCTAATACATTATTACTGTAATAATAACCACTGTGTTCAGTGTAGTGTTGTATCTAATACATTATTACTGGTGTAATAACCACTGTGTTCAGTGTAGTGTTGTATCTAGTCTAATACATTATTACTGGTGTAATAACCACTGTGTTCAGTGTAGTGTTGTATCTAATACATTATTACTGGAATAATAACCACTGTGTTCAGTGTAGTGTTGTATCTAGTCTAATACATTATTACTGGTGTAATAACCACTGTGTTCAGTGTAGTGTTGTATCTAGTCTAATACATTAGTACTGGAATAATAACCACTGTGTTCAGTGTAGTGTTGTATCTAGTCTAATACATTATTACTGGAATAATAACCACTGTGTTCAGTGTAGTGTTGTATCTAGTCTAATACATTATTACTGGTGTAATAACCACTGTGTTCAGTGTAGTATTGTATCTAGTCTAATACATTATTACTGGTGTAATAACCACTGTGTTCAGTGTAGTGTTGTATCTAATACATTATTACTGGTGTAATAACCACTGTGTTCAGTGTAGTGTTGTATCTAGTACATTATTACTGGTGTAATAACCACTATGTTCAGTGTAGTGTTGTATCTAGTTTAATACATTATTATTGGTGTAATAACCACTATGTTCAGTGTAGTGTTGTATCTAGTTTAATACATTATTACTGGTGTAATAACCACTATGGTCAGTGTAGTGTTGTATCGAATACATTATTACTGTAATAATAACCACTGTGTTCAGTGTAGTGTTGTATCTAACACATTATTACTGTAATAATAACCACTGTGTTCAGTGTAGTGTTGTATCTAATACATTATTACTGTAATAATAACCACTGTGTTCAGTGTAGTGTTGTTTCTAGTCGAATACATTATTACTAGTCTAATAACCACTGTGTTCAGTGTAGTGTTGTTTCTAGTCTAATACATTATTACTGGTGTAATAACCACTGTGTTCAGTGTAGTGTTGTATCTAGTCTAATACGTTATTACTGGTGTAATAACCACTGTGTTCAGTGTAGTGTTGTATCTAGTCTAATACATTATTACTGTAATAATAACCACTGTGTTCAGTGTAGTGTTGTATCTAGTCTAATACATTATTACTGGAATAATAACCACTGTGTTCAGTGTAGTGTTGTATCTAGTCTAATACATTATTACTGGAATAATAACCACTGTGTTCAGTGTAGTGTTGTATCTAGTCTAATACATTATTACTGGTGTAATAACCACTGTGTTCAGTGTAGTGTTGTATCTAATACATTATTACTGGTGTAATAACCACTGTGTTCAGTGTAGTATTGTATCTAGTCTAATACATTATTACTGGTGTAATAACCACTGTGTTCAGTGTAGTGTTGTATCTAATACATTATTACTGGTGTAATAACCACTGTGTTCAGTGTAGTGTTGTATCTAGTACATTATTACTGTAATAATAACCACTGTGTTCAGTGTAGTGTTTTATCTAATACATTATTACTAGTGTAATAACCACTGTGTTCAGTGTAGTGTTGTTTCTAGTCTAATACATTATTACTGGAATAATAACCACTGTGTTCAGTGTAGTGGTGTATCTAGTCTAATACATTATTACTGGAATAATAACCACTGTGTTCAGTGTAGTGTTGTATCTAATACATTATTACTGGTGTAATAACCACTGTGTTCATTGTAGTGGTGTATCTAGTCTAATACATTATTACTGGTGTAATAACCACTGTGTTCAGTGTAGTGTTGTATCTAGTCTAATACATTATTACTGGTGTAATAACCACTGTGTTCAGTGTAGTGTTGTATCTAGTCTAATACATTATTACTGGTGTAATAACCACTGTGTTCAGTGTAGTGTTGTATCTAATACATTATTACTGGTGTAATAACCACTGTGTTCAGTGTAGTGTTGTATCTAGTCTAATACATTATTACTGGTGTAATAACCACTGTGTTCAGTGTAGTATGTTATCTAATACATTATTACTGTAATAATAACCACTGTGTTCAGTGTGGTGTTGTATCTAGTCTAATACATTATTACTGGTGTAATAACCACTGTGTTCAGTGTAGTATTGTATCTAATACATTATTACTGTAATAATAACCACTGTGTTCAGTGTAGTGTTGTATCTAGTCTAATACATTATTACTGGTGTAATAACCACTGTGTTCAGTGTAGTGTTGTATCTAGTCTAATACATTATTACTGGTGTAATAAGGAAACATAATGTATGAATCATCCAGCTTCCTAAAACCATGATACATTCTTCATATTTCCTGGCTTTTCACTAGAAGAGCAGCAGGACTATGTTGAAATAACACATTAGTCATATTCATCAAGATAAATAGATAGATCTGTTAATGCAGTGTGATTGACAAGGTGTTTACCAGTGGGCGCCTGGACCTTAAACCATCTGTTTAGACTGGGATGGAGGGGGACATTTCTGTAGTGTTTACCAGTGGGCGCTTGGACCTTAAACCATCTGTTTAGACTGGGATGGAGGGGGACATTTCTGTAGTGCAGAACATTGCGCATAGTGCAAAAAATACCGTAATCCTCATTATAATCTTAACCAGAGATTAGTCAATTTACCAATACATATATATTGAATAGCAATAACGCACGGGGGGGGGGTGTGGTATATGGCCAATATACCACAGCTAAGGTCTGTTCTTAAGCACGACGCAACACAGAGTGCCTGGACACAGCCCTTAGCCGTGGTGCATTGGCCATACGCCACAAACCTCTGAGGCGCCTTATTGCTATTATAAACCGGTTACCAACGTTATTAGAGCAGTACAAATAAATGTTTTGTCTCACCTGTGGTATACGGTCTGATACACCACGGCTGTCAGCCAATCAGCATTCAGGGCTCGTACCACCCAGTTTATAAGACTCTTTATAACCCACGTTGTTGACGAAAGATGGAATGAAATCACCCTGCTGGATTATAAGGAGGTGTCTGGTTCATTTAGTAACGTGCACAGTGTTCTGCACCATGACACATGTTTTCCCAGAGTGTTATATCTGCTAATATTCATACTGACATATTTTATAGACATGTTTGCTCTGTTATTGTGAATCAACACAACCCATGTTCCCATCTGGCTGAAATGTGTCCTTCTGTTTGGTTAAACGCAGAGAAGGAACAGTCTGACTGGTGTTGGGTCCCAGACAGACTGTTATGGGCTCGCATCTCAAATGACACCCCTATTCCCTACATAGAGCACTACGGTCCACTAGAGTCCTATTCCCTACATAGAGCACTACGATCCACCAGAGTCCTGTTCCCTACATAGAGCACTACGGTCTACCAGAGTCCTATTCCCTACATAGAGCACTACGGTCCACCAGAGTCCTATTCCCTACATAGAGCACTACGGTCTACCAGAGTCCTATTCCCTACATAGAGCACTACGGTCCACTAGAGTCCTATTCCCTACATAGAGCACTACGGTCCACCAGAGTCCTATTCCCTACATAGAGCACTACGGTCCACCAGAGTCCTATTCCCTACATAGAGCACTACTGTCCACCAGAGTCCTATTCCCTACATAGAGCACTACGGTCCACTAGAGTCCTATTCCCTACATAGAGCACTACGGTCCACCAGAGTCCTATTCCCTACATAGAGCACTACCGTCCACTAGAGTCCTATTCCCTACATAGAGTACTACTGTCCACCAGAGTCCTGTTCCCTACATAGAGCACTACGGTCCACTAGAGTCCTATTCCCTACATAGAGCACTACGGTCCACCAGAGACCTATTCCCTACATAGAGCACTACTGTCCACCAGAGTCCTATTCCCTACATAGAGCACTACGGTCCACTAGAGTCCTATTCCCTACATAGAGCACTACGGTCCACCAGAGTCCTATTCCCTACATAGAGCACTACGGTCCACCAGAGTCCTATTCCCTACATAGAGCACTACGGTCCACCAGAGTCCTATTCCCTACATAGAGCACTACGGTCCACTAGAGTCCTATTCCCTACATAGAGCACTACGGTCCACCAGAGTCCTATTCCCTACATAGAGCACTACGGTCCACTAGAGTCCTATTCCCTATATAGAGCACTACTGTCCACCAGAGTCCTATTCCCTACATAGAGCACTACTGTCCACCAGAGTCCTATTCCCTACATAGAGCACTACGGTCCACCAGAGTCCTATTCCCTATATAGAGCACTACTGTCCACCAGAGTCCTATTCCCTACATAGAGCACTACTGTCCACCAGAGTCCTATTCCCTACATAGAGCACTACTGTCCACTAGAGTCCTATTCTCTACATAGAGCACTACTGTCCACCAGAGTCCTATTCCCTACATAGAGCACTACTGTCCACTAGAGTCCTATTCTCTACATAGAGCACTACTGTCCACCAGAGTCCTATTCCCTACATAGAGCACTACTGTCCACTAGAGTCCTATTCTCTACATATAGCACTACTGTCCACTAGAGTCCTATTCCCTACATAGAGCACTACGGTCCACTAGAGTCCTATTCCCTACATAGAGCACTACTGTCCACCAGAGTCCTATTCCCTACATAGAGCACTACGGTCCACTAGAGTCCTATTCCCTACATAGAGCACTACTGTCCACTAGAGTCCTATTCCCTACATAGAGCACTACTGTCCACCAGAGTCCTATTCCCTACATAGATCACTACTGTCCACCAGAGTCCTATTCCCTACATAGATCACTACGGTCCACTAGAGACCTATTGAATCTCTGGTCAGAATAGAGGGAATAGAGTGTTCAACCAAACTGTGATGATGTCACTGATACCCCTTGTAGTAAACAACAACAGGACACAATGATATGGGTTTAGTTTCTGCTAACACGGAGGCAGATCAGGTGTGGCGTTATGATATGAGGACGTGATTGAGAGGGACTGGGGCCAAGTGCACCTCCGTAATGTCATCAACTAGCTCAGCATCTATTGTTATCCCCTGAGTAAATCTTCATCCTGAGATAATCCTGAGATTATAGACACCTCATATTTATGACAACAATAGTCAGGAGAGCAGCAGCTTCTCTCTCTCTCTCTCTCTCTCTCTCTCTCTCTCTCTCTCTCTCTCTCTCTCTCTCTCTCTCTCTCTCTCTCTCTCTCTCTCTCTCTCTCTCTCTCTCTCTCTCTCTCGCCTTTCTGTATAGTCTTTCTGTCTCAAATCTGTAATCCCTGGAAGTTGCTAGGTCCTGGATTATTCCAGTTCAACCCAGTTTATCCCCTCAGACAGCCCACCCAGCCCCACCTCCACCCCCTGGTGTGGGAGCAGGCTGCTAATCTGCAGTGTGTGTGTGTAGTGGTGGTAACACACGTCGACTGAGTGGTGCTTAGAGAGTAGAGTTAAAGTCCATCCATCTCTGATGTACAGGGTTTAATGGAGGCTATAGCCAGATCCCATAGACATACTGTAACAGGCTATAGACATACTGTAACAGACTATAACCAGACTCTATAGACATACTGTAACAGACTATAGACATACTGTAACAGACTATAACCAGACTCCATAGACATACTGTAACAGACTATAACCAGACTCCATAGACATACTATAACAGGCTATAGACATACTGTAACAGACTATAACCAGACTCCATAGACATACTGTAACAGACTATAGACATACTGTAACAGACTATAGACATACTGTAACAGACTATAGACATACTGTAACAGACTATAGACATACTGTAACAGACTATAGACATACTGTAACAGACTATAGACATACTGTAACAGATTATAACCAGACTCCATAGACATACTGTAACAGACTATAGGCATACTATAACAGACTATAGACATACTGTAACAGACTATAGACATACTGTAACAGACTATAGACATACTGTAACAGACTATAACCAGACTCCATAGACATACTGTAACAGACTATAGACATACTGTAACAGACTATAGACATACTGTAACAGACTATAGACATACTGTAACAGACTATAGACATACTGTAACAGATTATAGCCAGACTCCATAGACATACTGTAACAGACTATAGACATACTGTAACAGACTATAGACATACTGTAACAGACTATAACCAGACTCCATAGACATACTATAACAGACTATAGACATACTGTAACAGACTATAGACATACTGTAACAGACCATAGACATACTGTAACAGACCATAGACATACTGTAACAGATTATAGACATACTGTAACAGACTATAGACATACTATAACAGACTATAGACATACTGTAACAGACTATAGACATACTGTAACAGACTATAGACATACTGTAACAGACTATAGACATACTGTAACAGACTATAACCAGACTCCATAGACATACTGTAACAGACTATAGACATACTGTAACAGACTATAGACATACTGTAACAGACTATAGACATACTGTAACAGACTATAGACATACTGTAACAGACTATAGACATACTGTAACAGACTATAACCAGACTCCATAGACATACTGTAACAGACTATAGACATACTGTAACAGACTATAGACATACTGTAACAGACTATAGACATACTGTAACAGACTATAACCAGACTCCATAGACATACTGTAACAGACTATAGACATACTGTAACAGACTATAGACATACTGTAACAGACTATAGACATACTGTAACAGACTATAGACATACTGTAACAGACTATAACCAGACTCCATAGACATACTGTAACAGACTATAGACATACTGTAACAGACTATAGACATACTGTAACAGACTATAGACATACTGTAACAGACTATAACCAGACTCTATAGACATACTGTAACAGACTATAGGCATACTATAACAGACTATAGACATACTGTAACAGACAATAGACATACTGTAACAGACTATAGGCATACTATAACAGACTATAGACATACTGTAACAGACTATAGGCATACTATAACAGACTATAGACATACTGTAACAGACTATAGACATACTGTAACAGACTATAGACATACTGTAACAGACTATAACCAGACTCCATAGACATACTGTAACAGACTATAGACATACTGTAACAGACTATAGACATACTGTAACAGACTATAGGCATACTATAACAGACTATAGACATACTGTAACAGACTATAGACATACTGTAACAGACTATAGACATACTGTAACAGACTATAACCAGACTCCATAGACATACTGTAACAGATTATAGCCAGACTCCATAGACATACTGTAACAGACTATAGACATACTGTAACAGACTATAGACATACTGTAACAGACCATAGACATACTGTAACAGACTATAGACATACTGTAACAGACTATAGACATACTGTAACAGACTATAGACATACTGTAACAGACTATAGACATACTGTAACAGATTATAGCCAGACTCCATAGACATACTGTAACAGACTATAGACATACTGTAACAGACTATAGACATACTGTAACAGACTATAGACATACTGTAACAGATTATAGCCAGACTCCATAGACATACTGTAACAGACCATAGACATACTGTAACAGATTATAGACATACTGTAACAGATTATAGCCAGACTCCATAGACATACTGTAACAGACTATAGACATACTGTAACAGACTATAGACATACTGTAACAGACCATAGACATACTGTAACAGACTATAGACATACTGTAACAGACTATAACCAGACTCCATAGACATACTGTAACAGACTATAGGCATACTGTAACAGACTATAACCAGACTCCATAGGCATACTGTAACAGACTATAGACATACTGTAACAGGCTATAGACATACTGTAACAGACTATAGACATACTGTAACAGACTATAACCAGACTCCATAGACATACTGTAACAGACTATAGGCATACTGTAACAGACTATAACCAGACTCCATAGGCATACTGTAACAGACTATAACCAGACTCCATAGGCATACTGTAACAGACTATAGGCATACTGTAACAGACTATAACCAGACTCCATAGACATACTGTAACAGACTATAGGCATACTATAACAGACTATAGACATACTGTAACAGACTATAGACATACTGTAACAGACTATAGACATACTGTAACAGACTATAGACATACTGTAACAGACTATAGACATACTGTAACAGACTATAACCAGACTCCATAGGCATACTGTAACAGACTATAGACATACTGTAATAGACATACTGTAACAGACTATAGACATACTGTAATAGACTATAACCAGACTCCATAGGCATACTGTAACAGACTATAGACATACTGTAACAGACTATAGACATACTGTAATAGACATACTGTAACAGACTATAGACATACTGTAATAGACTATAACCAGACTCCATAGGCATACTGTAACAGACTATAGACATACTGTAACAGACTATAGACATACTGTAACAGACATTAGACATACTGTAACAGACTATAGACATACTGTAACAGACTATAGACATACTGTAACAGACATTAGGCATACTGTAACAGACTATAACCAGACTCCATAGACATACTGTAACAGACTATAGACATACTGTAACAGACTATAGGCATACTGTAACAGACTATAGACATACTGTAACAGACTATAGACATACTGTAACAGACTATAACCAGACTCCATAGACATACTGTAACAGACTATAGACATACTGTAACAGACTATAGACATACTGTAACAGACTATAGACATACTGTAACAGACTATAGACATACTGTAACAGACTATAGACATACTGTAACAGACTATAGACATACTGTAACAGACTATAGACATACTGTAACAGACTATAGACATACTGTAACAGACTATAGACATACTGTAACAGACTATAGACATACTGTAACAGACTATAGACATACTGATGTCTCAACATTAACATACTGTAACAGACTGGTGGTCTGATGTCTTGTAACAGACTGGTGGTCTGATGTCTTGTAACAGACTGGTGGTCTGATGTCTTAACATTAACATAGACATACTGTAACAGACTGGTGGTCTGATGTCTTAACATTAACATACTGTAACAGACTGGTGGTCTGATGTCTTAACATTAACATAGACATACTGTAACAGACTGGTGGTCTGATGTCTTGACATTGACATAGACATACTGTAACAGACTGGTGGTCTGATGTCTTGACATTGACATAGACATACTGTAACAGACTGGTGGTCTGATGTCTTGACATTAACATACTGTAACAGACTGGTGGTCTGATGTCTTGACATTGACATAGACATACTGTAACAGACTGGTGGTCTGATGTCTTGACATTGACATAGACATACTGTAACAGACTGGTGGTCTGATGTCTTGACATTGACATAGACATACTGTAACAGACTGGTGGTCTGATGTCTTAACATAGACATACTGTAACAGACTTGTGGTCTGATGTCTTGACATAGACATACTGTAACAGACTGGTGGTCTGATGTCTTAACATTAACATAGACATACTGTAACAGACTGGTGGTCTGATGTCTTAACATTAACATAGACATACTGTAACAGACTGGTGGTCTGATGTCTTAACATTAACATAGACATACTGTAACAGATTGGTGGTCTGATGTCTTAACATTAACATAGACATACTGTAACAGACTGGTGGTCTGATGTCTTAACATTAACATAGACATACTGTAACAGATTGGTGGTCTGATGTCTTAACATTTACATACTGTAACAGACTGGTGGACTGATGTCTTAACATTAACATAGACATACTGTAACAGATTGGTGGTCTGATGTCTTAACATTAACATAGACATACTGTAACAGACTGGTGGACTGATGTCTTAACATTAACATAGACATACTGTAACAGATTGGTGGTCTGATGTCTTGACATATAACAGGTCCATTAATTAACCACCCCAGTTGCTGGTATAGCTGGTATATAATGTGATTCCTTGTCACATCTTAACACTTCACTGTTTCATTATTCCATCTCCTGAGCAAGTGGCAAACCTCAACCTTTGTTCTCCTCCTCCTTCTCCTCCTCTTCCTCCTCATCCTCCTCCTTCTCCTCCTCTTCCTTCTTTTCATTTTCTTTCTTTCTTTCTCCTCCTCCTTCTCTTCCTCTTCCTCCTCTTTCTCCTCCTCCTTTTCCACCTCTTCCTCCTCTTCCTTTTCTTTCTCCTTCTTCTCCTCCTCCTCTTCCTCCTCCTCCTCCTCTTCCTCCTCCTTTTCCTTGTGTTGATCATGGCCTTCCTGGAATCCTGTCTCTTCAGATCTGTCTGGGTAGAGGATACAGACACGTAGCCTGGTCCCAGATCTGGTTGTGCTTTTGCCATTGTCATTGTCAAGTTAAACATGACAATTCCATAAGGAGTTGTCAAGAGAGCAAACAGACTGGCACCCAGGCTAGGAGACATGAGCACTGTCTCAATAGTCTTTACTAGTTTCCTTGTCTTCAGATCTGTGTCTGGGGTATAGTATAGAGACATGGGTTGCTTCTCAATAGTCTTTACTAGTTTCCTTGAGTCTTGTCCTACCTTCCTCTCCACACCACCTTCTCAAAATGCCAGAGTGAAGGGATCAGAGGATTGGAGCCGGATTCTCTCCTTGAGTCTTGTCGGGAGGAGAGGAAGTGGAGGAGGAGAGGAATAGGAGGAGGAGGAGAGGAGAGGAAGAGGAGGAGGAGATGAAAAGGAAAGAGTATTGACGACAGACAGGATGGACTCTGAGCTGAATAAGACCATTGCTAGCTCTGATTAGAACCACTATTTTACCTCTCAAAGCCTCCCAACTCTACATAAAACTTTTCCCCCACAGAACTCATTTGCAATATTTCCACACATTAGATGAAGTCTGTACATGCGGAACAGAGTACACATGGCTGGGGAATTGAGAAGTGCAAATCATTCCCTCATGTGGAAAGACTGCAATTAACTGGAGATGTCATCCTTTGTAGAATATAATTGAGTTCAGGAGGAAAAGAATGTCTCTAATCCAACTATGCCTCAAACTGACTGAGTTCTGTCTGTCTGTGGCACCCTAGTCCCTAGTCCCAAATGGCACCCTATATTCACTATGTAGTGCACTACTTTAGGTCAAAAGTAGTGTGCTATATAGGGAATAGGGTGCCATTTTGGACATACATTGACCGTCTGTCAACCAATGTTCACTCATCCCAAAACCTCCTGTCCTACTTGTTTATGCCGGGAGACCATTATTTTTAGACAGTATTCCTCATGCAAGCAGGCAGGTGGACAGGCTGGCGGGCGGCTGTTGCGGCTGCCTCGCTTCGTTATGCTGCCTGGGTGCCCACCTGTGTGTGTGTGTGTGTGTGTGAGAGATACTCACACAGGCTTGAAAAGGATGTGCTGTACTGTCCATACGGATAGGTCTGAGCATCCTGACATGTTACAGACCAACTACTGTAAGGACGCGTTACAGACGAACTACTGTAATGACACGTTACAGACCAACTACTGTAATGACACGTTACAGACCAACTACTGTAAGGACACGTTACAGACCAACTACTGTAAGGACACGTTACAGACCAACTACTGTAATGACACGTTACAGACCAACTACTGTAATGACACGTTACAGACCAACTACTGTAATGACACGTTACAGACCAACTACTGTAATGACACGTTACAGACCAACTACTGTAATGACACGTTACAGACCAACTACTGTAATGACACGTTACAGACCAATTACTGTAAGGACACGTTACAGACCAACTACTGTAATGACACGTTACAGACCAACTACTGTAATGACACGTTACAGACCAACTACTGTAAGGACGCGTTACAGACCAACTACTGTAATGTCACTTTACAGACCAACTACTGTAATGTCACGTTACAGACCAACTACTGCAATGATACGTTACAGACCAACTACTGTAATGATATGTTACAGACCAACTACTGTAATGACACGTTACAGACCAACTACTGTAATGACACGTTACAGACCAACTACTGTAATGACACGTTACAGACCAACTACTGTAATGACACGTTACAGACCAACTACTGTAATGACACGTTACAGACCAACTACTGTAATGACACGTTACAGACCAACTACTGTAAGGACACGTTACAGACCAACTACTGTAAGGACACGTTACAGACCAACTACTGTAATGACACGTTACAGACCAACTACTGTAATGACACGTTACAGACCAACTACTGTAATGACACGTTACAGACCAACTACTGTAATGACACGTTACAGACCAACTACTGTAATGACACGTTACAGACCAACTACTGTAATGACACGTTACAGACCAATTACTGTAAGGACACGTTACAGACCAACTACTGTAATGACACGTTACAGACCAACTACTGTAATGACACGTTACAGACCAACTACTGTAAGGACGCGTTACAGACCAACTACTGTAATGTCACTTTACAGACCAACTACTGTAATGTCACGTTACAGACCAACTACTGCAATGATACGTTACAGACCAACTACTGTAATGATATGTTACAGACCAACTACTTTAATGACACGTTACAGACCAACTACTGTAATGACACGTTACAGACCAACTACTGTAATGACACGTTACAGACCAACTACTGTAATGACACGTTACAGACCAACTACTGTAATGACACGTTACAGACCAACTACTGTAATGACACGTTACAGACCAACTACTGTAATGATATGTTACAGACCAACTACTGTAATGACACGTTACAGACCAACTACTGTAAGGACACGTTACAGACCAACTACTGTAATGACACGTTACAGACCAACTACTGTAATGACACGTTACAGACCAACTACTGTAATGACAAGTTACAGACCAACTACTGTAATGATATGTTACAGACCAACTACTGTAATGACACGTTACAGACCAACTACTGTAAGGACACGTTACAGACCAACTACTGTAAGGACACGTTACAGACCAACTACTGTAATGACACGTTACAGACCAACTACTGTAAGGACACGTTACAGACCAACTACTGTAATGACACGTTACAGACCAACTACTGTAATGACACGTTACAGACCAACTACTGTAATGTCACTTTACAGACCAACTACTGTAATGTCACGTTACAGACCAACTACTGCAATGATACGTTACAGACCAACTACTGTAATGATATGTTACAGACCAACTACTGTAATGACACGTTACAGACCAACTACTGTAATGACACGTTACAGACCAACTACTGTAATGACACGTTACAGACCAACTACTGTAATGACACGTTACAGACCAACTACTGTAATGACACGTTACAGACCAACTACTGTAATGACACGTTACAGACCAACTACTGTAATGATATGTTACAGACCAACTACTGTAATGACACGTTACAGACCAACTACTGTAAGGACACGTTACAGACCAACTACTGTAATGACACGTTACAGACCAACTACTGTAATGACACGTTACAGACCAACTACTGTAATGACAAGTTACAGACCAACTACTGTAATGATATGTTACAGACCAACTACTGTAATGACACGTTACAGACCAACTACTGTAAGGACACGTTACAGACCAACTACTGTAAGGACACGTTACAGACCAACTACTGTAATGACACGTTACAGACCAACTACTGTAAGGACACGTTACAGACCAACTACTGTAATGACACGTTAGAGACCAACTACTGTAATGACACGTTACAGACCAACTACTGTAAGGACACGGTACAGACCAACTACTGTAATGACGCGTTACAGACCAACTACTGTAAGGACACGTTACAGACCAACTACTGTAATGACACGTTACAGACCAACTACTGTAAGGACGCGTTACAGACCAACTACTGTAATGTCACGTTACAGACCAACTACTGTAATGTCACGTTACAGACCAACTACTGCAATGATACGTTACAGACCAACTACTGTAATGATATGTTACAGACCAACTACTGTAATGACACGTTAGAGACCAACTACTGTAATGACACGTTAGAGACCAACTACTGTAATGACACGTTAGAGACCAACTACTGTAATGACACGTTACAGACCAACTACTGTAATGACACGTTACAGACCAACTACTGTAATGACACGTTACAGACCAACTACTGTAATGACACGTTACAGACCAACTACTGTAATGACACGTTACAGACCAACTACTGTAATGACACGTTACAGACCAACTACTGTAAGGACACGTTACAGACCAACTACTGTAATGACACGTTACAGACCAACTACTGTAATGACACGTTACAGACCAACTACTGTAAGGAGACGTTACAGACCAACTACTGTAATGACGCGTTACAGACCAACTAGTGTAATGACACGTTACAGACCAACTACTGTAATGACACGTTACAGACCAACTACTGTAATGACACGTTACAGACCAACTACTGTAATGACACGTTACAGACCAACTACTGTAATGATACGTTACAGACCAACTACTGTAAGGACACGTTACAGACCAACTACTGTAATGACACGTTACAGACCAACTACTGTAATGATACGTTACAGACCAACTACTTTAAGGACACGTTACAGACCAACTACTGTAATGACACGTTACAGACCAACTACTGTAAGGACACGTTACAGACCAACTACTGTAAGGACACGTTACAGACCAACTACTGTAAGGACACGTTACAGACCAATACTTTAACTGTACAGTTTGAACGGTTGTTCATTGATGTAGTATTTTGCTCTAATAACCCACAGTAGTAATACTATGTAAAACTGTAACACTGATGACACATAAAGACACACTTATGTCATTACTTTGACAGTTCACTGACAGTAGCGTGTACTGCCTTATAAAAAATCTCCGCTCCACATTTATGAAGATCCGTCTTTTTTTCTTGACAGCACAATGTTGCTTAAAATATCAACGTCAGCCAACCTAACCATTAACACAGTGTTTCACCCCAATTCTCTGGGTCACTGACAATCACAATCACACCTCCTTCACCCACCTGTCTCTCTCTCTCTCTCTCTGTCTAACCAATTATTACCCTGCGTTCTCACGCCTCAGATGTGTGAATTGTGAATTACCTCTTTTTACCATCACCACCCTCGGGCGAGCGTCTTCAAGACATCGTTTCCTGGAAATGTCAAAGCGTTTTAAGGCACTCAAATATCGTCTGCTGTCACTGCGAACAAACGGGATGAGTGCCGACCTTAAAGTGCTGGGGATAAACGAGTCCACTTACAACACAATCCTTTTTTCTTCCTGTCTAATTCCTCTCCATCAGTGGCCAGCTCACTTCTTTTATCTCTGGGGCACTCCCAAATGCCACCCTATTCCCTTTATAGTGCACTACTTTTGACCAGGGCCCATAGGGATCTCATCAAAAGTAGTGCACTATCGAGGGAACAGGGTGGCATTTGGGATGCATACTCTGAGCCCTCTTTGTTTTAACACTCTTACTGAGAGGTGAGGGGGTGCTGGGGTCAATGCTGTCACTTCTACATCACTTCAGATTGTGTGTGTGGTTGAGTGTGTGTGTGTGTGTGCGTGGTTTAGTGTGTGTGCTACAGAGGAAATTAACTGTCCAAAGCCCTCTTTACAGGTCTTAGATGTGTGTGTGTGTGTGCGTGCGTGCGTGTCCATCTGTGTGTTTGCTAGCTAGGAAATGAACTCTCCAAACTCCTATTTGAGTGTCTTAGATGATCCTACTGGAGTCACAGCTACTTTGAGGACGTTCACTCTGACCAGTGCTCACTGTTGTTTTTGTAAACACTGACCAGTAATCAGCCTATGGCAGAGGGCGGTCAGCCGGTTTCGGTCACTCTCCATGTTTCATCACAGAGTTGAGGTGGTTGTGGTTTAGTCAGAGGTTCATTGCTCTGTTTTCCCCTGGACTGGTGATGTCCATCTCAGCCTTGAGAACTCAGATCTCCATGGTGATGGAATCAGAATGAACTCTTTTACTCTAATTCTGATCCACTCAACTTCTGACTGTAACTGACTGGGGTTCAATTCTCTAGTCTTCTGACTGGGGTTCGAACTGTCTAGTCTTCTGACTGGGGTTCAACTCTCTAGTCTTCTGACTGGGGTTCGAACTGTCTAGTCTTCTGACTGGGGTTCAACTCTCTAGTCTTCTGACTGGGGTTCAAACTGTCTAGTCTTCTGAATGGGGTTCAACTCTCTAGTCTTCTGATTGTAACTGACTGGGGTTCAAACTGTCTAGTCTTCTGAATGGGGTTCAACTCTCTAGTCTTCTGATTGTAACTGACTGGGGTTCAAACTGTCTAGTCTTCTGACTGGGGTTCAACTCTCTAGTCTTCTGATTGTAACTGACTGGGGTTCAAACTGTCTAGTCTTCTGACTGGGGTTCAACTCTCTAGTCTTCTGACTGGGGTTCAAACTGTCTAGTCTTCTGACTGGGGTTCAACTCTCTAGTCTTCTGACTGGGGTTCAAACTGTCTAGTCTTCTGACTGGGGTTCAACTCTCTAGTCTTCTGACTGGGGTTCAAACTGTCTAGTCTTCTGACTGGGGTTCAACTCTCTAGTCTTCTGACTGGGGTTCAACTCTCTAGTCTTCTGACTGGGGTTCAAACTGTCTAGTCTTCTGATTGTAACTGACTGGGCTTCAAACTGTCTAGTCTTCTGATTGTAACTGACTGGGGTTCAACTTTCTAGTCTTCTGACTGGGGTTCAAACTGTCTAGTCTTCTGATTGTAACTGACTGGGGTTCAACTCTCTAGTCTTCTGACTGGGGTTCAAACTGTCTAGTCTTCTGATTGTAACTGACTGGGGTTCAAACTGTCTAGTCTTCTGATTGTAACTGACTGGGGTTCAAACTGTCTAGTCTTCTGATTGTAACTGACTCTGGTTCAAACTGTCTAGTCTTCTGATTGTAACTGACTGGGGTTCAAACTGTCTAGTCTTCTGATTGTAACTGACTGAGGTTCAAACTGTCTAGTCTTCTGATTGTAACTGACTGGGGTTCAAACTGTCTAGTCTTCTGATTGTAACTGACTGGGGTTCAAACTGTCTAGTCTTCTGATTGTAACTGACTGGGGTTCAAACTGTCCAGTCTTCTGATTGTAACTGACTGGGGTACAACTCTCTAGTCTTCTGATTGTAACTGACTGGGGTTCAACTGTCTAGTCATCTGACTGGGGTTCAAACTGTCTAGTCTTCTGATTGTAACTGACTGGGGTTCAACTCTCTAGTCTTCTGACTGGGGTTCAACTCTCTAGTCTTCTGACTGGGGTTCAACTGTCTAGTCTTCTGATTGTAACTGACTGGGGTTCAAACTGTCTCTTCTTCTGATTGTAACTGACTGGGGTTCAACTCTCTAGTCTTCTGATTGTAACTGACTGGGGTTCAAACTGTCTAGTCTTCTGATTGTAACTGACTGGGGTTCAAACTGTCTAGTCTTCTGATTGTAACTGACTGAGGTTCAAACTGTCTAGTCTTCTGATTGTAACTGACTGGGGTTCAACTGTCTAGTCTTCTGACTGGGGTTCAAACTGTCTAGTCTTCTGATTGTAACTGACTAGGGTTCAAACTTTCTAGTCTTCTGATTGTAACTGACTGGGGTTCAAACTGTCCAGTCTTCTGATTGTAACTGACTGGGGTTCAACTCTCTAGTCTTCTGATTGTAACTGACTGGGGTTCAACTGTCTAGTCTTCTGACTGGTGTTCAAACTGTCTAGTCTTCTGATTGTAACTGACTGGGGTTCAACTCTCTAGTCTTCTGACTGGGGTTCAACTGTCTAGTCTTCTGACTGTAACTGACTGGGGTTCAAACGTTCTAGTCTTCTGATTATAACTGACTGGGGTTCAACTCTCTAGTCTTCTGACTGGGGTTCAAACTGTCTAGTCTTCTGATTGTAACTGACTGGGGTTCAACTGTCTAGTCTTCTGACTGGGGTTCAAACTGTCTAGTCTTCTGATTGTAACTGACTGGGGTTCAACTCTCTAGTCTTCTGACTGGGGTTCAACTCTCTAGTCTTCTGACTGGGGTTCAAACTGTCTAGTCTTCTGATTGTAACTGACTGGGGATCAACTCTCTAGTCTTCTGATTGTAACTGACTGGGGTTCAACTCTCTAGTCTTCTGACTGGGGTTCAAACTGTCTAGTCTTCTGATTGTAACTGACTGGGGTTCAACTCTCTAGTCTTCTGACTGGGGTTCAACTGTCTAGTCTTCTGACTGGGGTTCAACTGTCTAGTCTTCTGATTGTAACTGACTGGGGTTCAAACTGTCTCTTCTTCTGATTGTAACTGACTGGGGTTCAACTCTCTAGTCTTCTGATTGTAACTGACTGGGGTTCAAACTGTCTAGTCTTCTGATTGTAACTGACTGGGGTTCAAACTGTCTAGTCTTCTGATTGTAACTGACTGAGGTTCAAACTGTCTAGTCTTCTGATTGTAACTGACTGGGGTTCAAACTGTCTAGTCTTCTGATTGTAACTGACTAGGGTTCAAACTTTCTAGTCTTCTGATTGTAACTGACTGGGGTTCAAACTGTCCAGTCTTCTGATTGTAACTGACTGGGGTTCAACTCTCTAGTCTTCTGATTGTAACTGACTGGGGTTCAACTGTCTAGTCTTCTGACTGGTGTTCAAACTGTCTAGTCTTCTGATTGTAACTGACTGGGGTTCAACTCTCTAGTCTTCTGACTGGGGTTCAACTGTCTAGTCTTCTGACTGTAACTGACTGGGGATCAACTCTCTAGTCTTCTGATTGTAACTGACTGGGGTTCAACTCTCTAGTCTTCTGATTGTAACTGACTGGGGTTCAACTGTCTAGTCTTCTGACTGGTGTTCAAACTGTCTAGTCTTCTGATTGTAACTGACTGGGGTTCAACTCTCTAGTCTTCTGACTGGGGTTCAACTGTCTAGTCTTCTGATTGTAACTGACTGGGGTTCAACTCTCTAGTCTTCTGACTGGGGTTTGAACTCTCTAGTCTTCTGATTGTAAATGACTGGTGTTCAAACTGTCTAGTCTTCTGAATGTAACTGACTGGGGTTCAACTCTCTAGTCTTCTGACTGGGGTTCAACTGTCTAGTCTTCTGACTGGGGTTCAACTGTCTAGTCTTCTGATTGTAACTGACTGGGGATCAAACTGTCTAGTCTTCTGATTGTAACTGACTGGGGTTCAACTCTCTAGTCTTCTGATTGTAACTGACTGGGGTTCAACTCTCTAGTCTTCTGATTGTAACTGACTGGGGTTCAACTGTCTAGTCTTCTGATTGTAACTGACTGGGGTTCAAACTGTCTAGTCTTCTGATTGTAACTGACTGGGGTTCAAACTGTCTAGTCTTCTGATTGTAACTGACTGGGGTTCAACTCTCTAGTCTTCTGATTGTAACTGACTGGGGATCAACTCTCTAGTCTTCTGATTGTAACTGACTGGGGTTCAACTCTCTAGTCTTCTGACTGGGGTTCAACTGTCTAGTCTTCTGACTGGGGTTCAACTCTCTAGTCTTCTGATTGTAACTGACTGGGGATCAACTCTCTAGTCTTCTGACTGGGGTTCAACTCTCTAGTCTTCTGATTGTAACTGACTGGGGTTCAAACTGTCTAGTTTTCTGATTGTAACTGACTGGGGTTCAAACTGTCTAGTCTTCTGATTGTAACTGACTGGGGTTCAACTCTCTAGTCTTCTGATTGTAACTGACTGGGGTTCAAACTGTCTAGTCTTCTGATTGTAACTGACTGGGGTTCAAACTGTCTAGTCTTCTGATTGTAACTGACTGGGGTTCAAACTGTCTAGTCTTCTGATTGTAACTGACTGGGGTTCAACTCTCTAGTCTTCTGATTGTAACTGACTGGGGTTCAACTCTCTAGTCTTCTGACTGGGGTTCAAACTGTCTAGTCTTCTGATTGTAACTGACTGGGGTTCAAACTGTCTAGTCTTCTGATTGTAACTGACTGGGTTCAAACTGTCTAGTCTTCTGATTGTAACTGACTGGGGTTCAAACTGTCTAGTCTTCTGATTGTAACTGACTGGGGTTCAAACTGTCTAGTATTCTGATTGTAACTGACTGGGGTTCAAACTGTCTAGTCTTCTGATTGTAACTGACTGGGGTTCAAACTGTCTAGTCTTCTGATTGTAACTGACTGGGGTTCAAACTGTCTAGACTTCTGATTGTAACTGACTGGGGTTTAAACTGTCTAGTCTTCTGATTGTAACTGACTGGGGTTTAAACTGTCTAGACTTTTGATTGTAACTGACTGGGGTTCAAACTGTCTAGTCTTCTGATTGTAACTGACTGGGGTTCAACTCTCTAGACTTCTGATTGTAACTGACTGAGGTTTAAACTGTCTAGTCTTCTGATTGTAACTGACTGGGGTTAAAACTGTCTAGTCTTCTGATTGTAACTGACTGGGGTTCAAACTGTCTAGACTTCTGATTGTAACTGACTGGGGTTTAAACTGTCTAGTCTTCTGATTGTAACTGACTGGGGTTCAAACTGTCTAGTCTTCTGATTGTAACTGACTGGGGTTCAAACTGTCTAGTCTTCTGATTGTAACTGACTGGGGTTCAAACTGTCTAGTCTTCTGATTGTAACTGACTGGGGTTCAACTGTCTAGTCTTCTGATTGTAACTGACTGGGGTTCAAACTGTCTAGTCTTCTGATTGTAACTGACTGGGGTTCAAACTGTTTAGTCTTCTGATTGTAACTGACTGGGGTTCAAACTGTCTAGTCTTCTGATTGTAACTGACTGGGGTTCAACTGTCTAGTCTTCTGATTGTAACTGACTGGGGTTCAAACTGTCTAGTCTTCTGATTGTAACTGACTGGGGTTCAAACTGTCTAGTCTTCTGATTGTAACTGACTGGGGTTCAAACTGTCTAGTCTTCTGATTGCAACTGACTGGGGTTCAAACTGTCTAGTCTTCTGATTGTAACTGACTGGGGTTCAAACTGTCTAGTCTTCTGATTGTAACTGACTGGGGTTCAAACTGTCTAGTCTTCTGATTGTAACTGACTGGGGTTCAAACTCTCTAGTTAGTTTTTCACTGCAGACGTCTCACACTCCTTCACACAGACATATGGCAACACTAGCATTGTTCTAAACAACATATTTGCTGTTATCAGATGAACCAGACATGACCTACATTAACAAGCTGAAGAACACCGTGCTGTTTTAACAGTTCTAACAGAGACATCACATAATCACACATTCTCTTTTCTTCTCACAGTCAAAATATCACAAAGCTAATAATCACTCTCACAGTCAAAATATCCAATAGCTAATAATCACTCTCTCTTCTGTTGTTGCCAGCTCAGTGGATTCTAACCAGCAACCTTTCAGGCTACCTGCTCTTAACCGCTAGGCTACCTGCTCTTAACCGCTAGGCTACCTGCTCTTTACCGCTAGGCTACCTGCTCTTAACCGCTAGGCTACCTGCTCTTAACCGCTAGGCTACCTGCTCTTAACCGCTAGGCTACCTGCTCTTCAAAGCTAGGCTACCTGCTCTTAACCGCTAGGCTACCTGCTCTTTACCGCTAGGCTACCTGCTCTTAACCGCTAGGCTACCTGCTCTTTACCGCTAGGCTACCTGCTCTTAACCGCTAGGCTACCTGCTCTTTATCGCTAGGCTACCTGCTCTTTACCGCTAGGCTACCTGCCCTTTACCGCTAGGCTACCTGCTCTTTACCGCTAGGCTACCTGCCCTTTACCGCTAGGCTACCTGCACTTTACCGCTAGGCTACCTGCACTTTACCGCTAGGCTACCTGCTCTTTACCGCTACGCCCTAACCCTAACCCTTGGGGATTACTGTACCATCACACTGTAATATAGATAATTACAGCCCCTAACCTCTAACCCGTATGGATTACCATCACACTGTAATGTAGATAATGACAGCCCCTAACCCTTGGGGATTACCATCACACTGTAATATAGATAATTACAGCCCCTAACCCTTGGGGATTACCATCACACTGTAGTATAGATAAGGACAGCCCCTAACCCTTGGTGATTACCATCACACTGTAATATAGATAATGACAGCCCCTAAAATTTGGGGATTAATATCACACTGTAATATAGATAATGACAGCCCCTAACCCTTGGGGATTACCATCACACTGTAATATAGATAATGACAGCCCCTAACCCTTGGGGATTACCATCACACTGTAATATAGATAATGACAGCCCTTAACCCTTGGTGATTACAATCACACTGCAATATAGATAAGGACAGCCCCTAACCTCTAACCCTTGGGGATTACCATCACACTGTAATATAGATAATGACAGCCCCTAACCCTTGGGGATTACCATCACACTGTAATATATATAATGACAGCCCCTAACCCTTGGTGATTACCATCACACTGCAATATAGATAAGGACAGCCCCTAACCTCTAACCCTTGGGGATTACCATCACACTGTAATATAGATAATGACAGCCCCTAACCCTTGGGGATTACCATCACACTGTAATATAGATAATGACAGCCCTTAACCCTTGGTGATTACAATCACACTGTAATATAGATAAGGACAGCCCCTAACCTCTAACCCTTGGGAATTACTATCACACTGTGATATAGATCATGACAGCCCCTAACCCTTGGGGATTACCATCACACTGTAATATAGATAATGACAGCCCCAAACCCTTGG
>NW_026600233.1:127500-130000 GCF_029448725.1 Salvelinus fontinalis
GACCTACAGCGATGGTTCCTTCCATTTGTTTTCCCTCAACTCCGGGGGGGGGGAGTTGTCTTTTTCTCTTTTTTTTTGGAGTGTAGATGAGAGTTTAAACACAAAGCATCTATCATCATCACCACTGTAGCTGGCCATTTCAACGTCTCCACTCTGTATTTTTTGGGAGGAGAAATTGGTATTTAAGCAACAGCAACATCAGCACAAAAGCATCCCAAAACATCTGGTACAGTGTGATCCACAGTCTGCCTGGTCCACAGTCTGCCTGGTCCACAGTCTGCCTGGTCCAGAGTCTGCCTGGTCCACAGTCTGCCTGGACCATAGTCTGCCTGGTCCATAGTCTGCCTGGTCCACAGTCTGCCTGGTCCATATTCTGCCTGGTCCACATTCTGCCTGGTCCACATTCTGCCTGGTCCACATTCTGCCTGGTCCACAGTCTGCCTGGTCCATAGTCTGGCTGGTCCACAGTCTGCCTGGTTCATAGTCTGCCTGGTCCACTGTCTGCCTGGTCCACAGTCTGCCTGGTCCACAGTCTGCCTGGTCCACAGTCTGCCTGGTCCATAGTCTGCCTGGTCCATAGTCTGCCTGGTCCACAGTCTGCCTGGTCCACAGTCTGCCTTGTCCGTAGTCTGCCTGGTCTGTAGTCTGCCTGGTCCATAGTCTGCCTGGTCCATAGTCTGCCTGGCCCACAGTCTGCCTGGTCCACAGTCTGCCTGGTCCACAGTCTGCCTGGTCCATAGTCTGCCTGGTCCATAGTCTGCCTGGTACATAGTCTGCCTGGTCCATAGTCTGCCTGGTCCACAGTCTGCCTGGTCCACAGTCTGCCTGGTCCACAGTCTGCCTGGTCCACAGTCTGCCTGGTCCATAGTCTGCCTGGCCCACAGTCTGCCCGGTCCACAGTCTGCCCGGTCCACAGTCTGCCTGGTTCACAGTCTGCCCGGTCCATAGTCTGCCCGGTCCATAGTCTGCCAGGTCCATAGTCTGCCAGGTCCATAGTCTACTGGTCCATAGTCTGCCCGGTCCATAGTCTGCCAGGTCCATAGTCTGCCAGGTCCATAGTCTACTGGTCCATAGTCGACCCGGTCCATAATCTGCCCGGTTTCCTCTTATTATGTTAATAATAGTAGCTATGGAGATGGTAGCTATGGAGAGCATCCAGATCACCGAGTAGGATATACAGTTGAAGTCTGAAGTTTACATATACCTTAGCCAAATACATTTCAACTCAGTCTTTCACAATTCATGACATTTAATCCTAGTAAAAAATCTGTGTTTTAGGTCAGTTAGGATCACCACTTTATTTTAAGAATGTGAAATGTCAGAATAAAAGCAGAGAGAATTATTTATTTCAGCTTTTATTTCTTTCATCACATTCCCAGTGGGTCAGAAGTTTACATACACTCAATTAGTATTTGGTAGCATTGCCTTTAAATTGTTTAACCTAGGCCAAACATTTCAGGTAGATTTCCACAAGCTTTCCACAATATGTTGGGTGAATTTTGGCCCATTCCTCCTGACAGAGCTGGAGTATCTGAGTCAGGTTTGTAGACCTCCTTGCTCGCACACGCTTTTTCAGTTCTGCTCACAAATTTTCTATAGGATTGAGGTCAGGGCTTTGTGATGGCCACTCCAATACATTGACTTTGTTGTCCTTAAGCCATTTTGCCACAACTTTGGAAGTATGCTTGGGGTCATAGTCCCCAAAAAAAACATGGTGGCGGGCACCAACTACCCATCATCGGATTACTTTCGATTTCTAGAAAGTGTTTTACTCAATTATTTTGATCAATGGTGAGCTCACCCCGTAATGTGATTAATTATAAATAGTAACTGCTATTAGCTAATTCATATTGTAGTTTCTGTCAGCCGAGAGTTTTACAAATATGACCGCTTGTGTTCAATCTTTCCTCAGTTAGCGCTAGGACGGTTTGGATGATCGTGTTACGTCAATCTTTCCTCAGGTAGCGCTAGGACGGTTTGGATGATTGTGTTACGTCAATCTTTCCTCAGTTAGCGCTAGGACGGTTTGGATGATTGTGTTACGTCAATCTTTCCTCAGTTAGCGCGAGGACGGTTTGGATGATTGTGTTAGGCTGTAGCTACTTCTGTGAATGTCAGAAACTTTGAATCCAAAAATAAACTGCTCACATTCTGGACATAACTTTGTAAGGACTGTGTTGGTGCAAAATGTTTCTGAAAAAACAGTGTGGCCTCCTCAAATGCTGATTGTTGCGTCATTCGACACTGGATGTTTTAAATGCGCGTTCTAATCACACCGGTTTGATCGTACACTACAGGGATCGTACACTACAGGGATCGTACACTACAGGGATCGTACACTACAGGGATCGTACACTACAGGGATCGTACACTGCAGGGATCGTACACTACAGGGAACGTACACTACAGGGAACGTACACTACAGGGATCGTACACTACAGGGATCGTACACTACAGGGAACGTACACTACAGGGACCGTACACTACAGGGATCGTACAC
>NW_026600233.1:132500-155424 GCF_029448725.1 Salvelinus fontinalis
CCTCCTTCCCTCTGTCAACCGTCTATCCCTCTGTTCTACCCTCATCTCTCCCTCCCTCCCTCCTTCCCTCCCTCCCTCCCTCCCTCCCTCCTTCCCTCCTTCCCTCTGTCAACCGTCTATCCCTCTGTTCTACCCTCATACCTCCCTCCCTCCCTCCCTCCTTCTGTCAACCTTCTATCCCTCTGTTCTACCCTCATCCCTGCCTCCCTGTATAACAGTCCCTGTCCCTAACCCTGCCTTTCTGTTATCCCTCTGTCCCTGTCCCTAACCCTGCCTTTCTGTTAGCCCTCTGTCCCTGTCCCTAACCCTGCCTTTCTGTTAGCCCTCTGTCCCTGTCCCTAACCCTGCCTTTCTGTTAGTCCTCTGTCCCTGTCCCTAACCCTGCCTTTCTGTTAGCCCTCTGTCCCTGTCCCTAACCCTGCCTTTCTGTTAGCCCTCAGTCCCTGTACCTAACCCTGCCCTTCTGTTAGCCCTCTGTCCCTGTCCCTATCCCTGCCCTTCTGTTAGTCCTCTGTCCCTGTCCCTAACCCTGCCTTTCTGTTAGCCCTCTGTCCCTGTCCCTAACCCTGCCTTTCTGTTAGTCCTCTGTCCCTGTCCCTAACCCTGCCTTTCTGTTAGTCCTCTGTCCCTAACCCTGCCCTTCTATTAGTCCTCTGTCCCTGTCCCTAACCCTGCCTTTCTGTTAGTCCTCTGTCCCTGTCCCTAACCCTGCCTTTCTGTTAGCCCACTGTCCCTGTCCCTAACCCTGCCTTTCTGTTAGCCCTCTGTCCCTAACCCTGCCTTTCTGTTAGTCCTCTGTCCCTAACCCTGCCTTTCTGTTAGCCCTCTGTCCCTGTCCCTAACCCAGCCTTTCTGTTAGCCCTCTGTCCCTGTCCCTAACCCAGCCTTTCTGTTAGCCCTCTGTCCCTGTCCCTAACCCTGCCTTTCTGTTAGCCCTCTGTCCCTGTCCTAAACCCAGCCTTTCTGTTAGCCCTCTGTCCCTGTCCCTAACCCAGCCTTTCTGTTAGCCCTCTGTCCCTGTCCCTAACCCTACCTTTCTGTTAGCCCAATGTCCCTGTCCCTAACCCTGCCTTTCTGTTAGCCCACTGTCCCTGTCCCTAACCCTGCCTTTCTGTTAGTCCTCTGTCCCTGTCCCTAACCCTGCCTTTTTGTTAGCCCTCTGTCCCTGTCCCTAACCCTGCCTTTCTGTTAGTCCTCTGTCCCTGTCCCTAACCCTGCCTTTCTGTTAGTCCTCTGTCCCTAACCCTGCCCTTCTATTAGTCCTCTGTCCCTGTCCCTAACCCTGCCTTTCTGTTAGTCCTCTGTCCCTGTCCCTAACCCTGCCTTTCTGTTAGCCCACTGTCCCTGTCCCTAACCCTGCCTTTCTGTTAGCCCTCTGTCCCTAACCCTGCCTTTCTGTTAGTCCTCTGTCCCTAACCCTGCCTTTCTGTTAGCCCTCTGTCCCTGTCCTTCACCTGACCCTCTGTTGGGGTGATAATCCATGATAATGGCCAGGAGTCATATGGTCTGAGCAGCGGTCCCTGTCCCTAACCCTGCCCTTCTGTTAGCCCTCTGCTGGCGTGATCATCTCCTGGGATAGATTGATGAGACTTGGCTGGCTAGGGAGCAGGGATTGACCACCCCAGTCTGACACACACACACACGGACATGAGGATTAATGGTTAGGACCCTCACCCTCTGGACCATATGGTAGCTCCCCTCTCTCTTCTGTCTTTATACTCTTTAGAGGGAGGGAGGGAGGGAGGGAGGGAGGGAGGGAGGGAGGGAGGGAGGGAGGGAGGGAAGAACAAATACAATTGTAAATACAACCCATGTTTATATTTATTTATTTTCCCTTTTACTATTTGCACATCATTACGTTACTGGATACAGGTGAAGTCAGAAGTTTACATACACCTTAGCTAAATAAATTTAAACTCATTTTTTCACAATTCCTGACATTTAATCCTAGTAAAAAATTCCCTGCTTTAGGTCAGTTAGGATCACCACTTTATTTTAAGAATGTAAAATGTCAGAATGATAATAGAGAGGATTGAGGTCATGGCTTTGTGATGGCCACTCCAGTACCTTGACTTTGTTGTCCTTAAACCATTTAGTCACAACTTTGAAAGTATGCTTGGGGTCATTGTCCATTTGGAAGACCCATTTGGGACCAAGCTTTAACTTCCTGATTGATGTCTTGAGATGTTGCTTCAATATATTCACCTAATTTTCCTCCCTCATGATGCCATCTGTTTTGTGAAGTGCACCAGTCTCTCCTGCGGCAAAGCACAGGTGGGTTTGGAGCAGTGGCTTCTTCCTTGCTGAGCGGCCTTTCAGGTTATGTCGATACAGGACTTGTTTTACTGTGGATATAGATACTTTGGAACCTGTTTCCTCCAGCATCTTCACAAGGTCCTTTGCTGTTGTTCTGGGATTGATTTGCACTTTTCACACCAAAGTACGTTAGTTTCTAGGAGACAGAACGCGTCTCCTTCCTGAGCGGTATGACGGCTGCGTGGTACTCGCATACTATTGTTTGTACAGATGAACGTGGTACCTTCAGGCATTTGGAAATTGCTCCCATGGATGAACCAGACTTGTAGAGGTCTACAATAATTTTTCGGAGGTCTTGGCTGATTTCTTTTGATTTTCCCATGATGTCAAGCAAAGAGGCACTGCGTTTGAAAGTAGGCCTTGAAATACATCCACAGGTACACCCCCAATTGACTCAAATGATGTCAATTAGCCTATCAAAAGCTTCTAAAGTCATGACATAATTTTCGGTAATTTTCCAAGCTGTTTAAAGGCACAGTCAACTTGGTGTATGTAAACTTCTGACCCACTGGAATTGTGATACAGTGAATTATAAGTGAAATAATCTGTCTGTAAACAATTGTTGGAAAAAGTACTTGTGTCATGCACAAAGTAGATGTCCTAACCGACTTGCCAAAACTATAGTTTGTTAACAAGAAATTAGTGGAGTGGTTGAAAAACAAGTTTTAATGACGACTTCAACTGTATATACATAATATGACATTTGAAATGTTTCAATTTTTTTTAAACTTTTGTGAGTGTAATGTTTACTGTTCATTCACTTGCTTTGGCAATATAAACACATGTTTCCCATGCTAATATAGCCCTTAAATTGAATTGGGAGAGGGAGAGGGAGAGGGAGAGAAAATAGCTGTATGCTATGCTCATTGACTCTTCACTGATACCATCTTCTCTATCTCTCATCTGTCCCCTCTATCTCTCTGTCTCCCAAGCTCAATCATACAGAAGTGAACAGAGTGAGTGATTGGTCTTGGTGTGTGAGGAGAGAAGTAGCACAACAGCAATGTGAGGATTACAACACAGGATATATCTCCTCCTGTCTCAGTCATTGGCCGGGAGAGATTAAGAGGCTGCGCTGGCACTGTTGCTGTGGTGTGTGTGTGTGTGTGTGTGTGTGTGTGTGTGTGTGTGTGTGTGTGTGTGTGTGTGTGTGTGTGTGTGTGTGTGTGTGTGTGTGTGTGTGTGTGTGTGTGTGTGTGTGTGTGTGTGTGTGTGTGTGTGTGTGTGTGTGTGTGTGTGTGTGTGTGTGCGTGTGAGAGAGAGAGAGGATTTGATTCAATAAAGAGAGAGAACGAAGAAGTGAGAGAGTGGGTGTGTGTTCAACATGAATCCCTATCCCCTACATCTGCCAGATGGGCCTGGTTAAGAGTAGTGCACTACACAGGGAAGGGAATTGGGCACCATTTGGGACACAGACAGGGAAAGCTCAGACAATGATGAGTTCAGGAAGCACATTCAGTAAAGGAATCATTCATATTAAATTGGGCTTTTCTTTTTTTTGAATGAGAAATATTCTCATTGGAATCTCTATATTAAATATATTCAAAGGAGCCACACAAAGAGGGATGGTTGAAATTAAAGCAACTTGTAGTTTAAAGAGACCAGACTGTCATTACACCCATTAGATCACTATTGACTGATGAATGGTGAGACCAGACTGTCATTACACCCATTCGATCACTATTGACTAATGAATGGTGAGTCCAGACTGTCATTACACCCATTAGATCACTATTGACTGATGAATGGTGAGTCCACTATCATTACACCCATTAGATCACTATTGACTGATGAATGGTGAGACCAGATTGTCATTACACCCATTAGATCACTATTGACTGATGAATGGTGAGACCAGATTGTCATTACACCCATTAGATCACTATTGACTGATGAATGGTGAGACCAGACTGTCATTACACCCATTAGATCACTATTGACTGATGAATGGTGAGTCCAGACTGTCATTACACCCATTAGATCACTATTGACTGATGAATGGTGAGTCCAGACTGTCATTACACCCGTTAGATCACTATTGACTGATGAATGGTAAGACCAGACTGTCATTACACCCATTAGATCACTATTGACTGATGAATGGTGAGACCAGACTGTCATTACACCCATTAGATCACTATTGACTGATGAATGGTGAGACCAGACTGTCATTACACCCATTAGATCACTATTGACTGATGAATGGTAAGACCAGACTGTCATTACACCCATTAGATCACTATTGACTGATGAATGGTGAGACCAGACTGTCATTACACCCATTAGATCACTATTGACTGATGAATGGTGATGAGAAACAGAGAATGTCATAGAAAGAAAGAAAATTCAACAAAAATAAATACAAGAAAAGTTCTAGAAAAGACAGGAATTGCAATAAAAAGACAGGAAATAGAATCATTAGTGCAACAAATCATCAGTGATTGGTCTAATGCTTGTTAGTGTGTTGTCTGAACTGAAGTAGGCTATCCCAGGGACCACTCAAACTGGACCGTTTTATCTCCATCTCTTCATTCAAAGACTCAATCCTGGACACTCTACTGACAGTTGTGGCTGCTTCGCGTGATGTATTGTTGTCTCTACCTTTCTTGCCCTTTGTGCTGTTGTCTGTGCCCAATAATGTTTGTACCATGTTTTGCGCTGCTACCATGGTTGTGCTGCTGCCATGTTGTGTTGCTACCATGTTGTTTTTCATGTTGTGTTGCAACCATGATGTGTTGTCATGTGTTGCTGCAATAATAAACTCAGCAAAAAAAGAAACGTCCCTTTTTCAGGACCCTGTCTTTCAAAGATAATTTGTAAAAATCCGAATAACTTCATAGATCTTCATTGTAAAGGGTTTAAACTGAGTGTCCCATGCTTCTTCAATGAACCATAAACAATTAATGAACATGCACCTGTGGAACAGTCATTAAGACACTAACAGCTTACAGACGGAAAGCAATTAAGGTCACAGTTATGACAACTTAGGACACTAAAGAGGCCTTTCTACTGACTGAAAAATACAAAAAAAAGATGCCCAGGGTCCCTGCTCATCTGCGTGAATGTGCTTTAGGCATGCTGCAAGGAGGCATGAGGACTGCAGATGTGGCCAGGGCAATAAATTGCAATGTCCGTACTGTGAGACGCCTAAGACAGCGCTACAGGGAGACAGGATGGACAGCTGATCGTCCTCGCAGTGGCAGACCACATGTAACAACACCTGCACAGGATCGGTACATCCGAACATCACACCTGCTGGACAGGTACAGGATGGCAACAACAACTGCCCAAGTTACATCAGGAACGCACAATCCCTCCATCAGTGCTCAGACTGTCCGCAATAGGCTTGTAGGCCTGCTGTAAGGCAGGTCCTGACCAGACATCACCGGCAACAACGTTGCCTATGGACACAAACCCACTGTCGATGGACCAGACAGGACTGGCAAGAAGTGCTCTTCACGAGTGGCGGTTTTGTCTCACCAGGGGTGATGGCCGGATTCGCGTTTAACATCGAAGGAATGAGTGTTACACCGAGGCCTGCACTCTGGAGCGGGATCGATTTGGAGGTGGAGGGTCCGTCATGGTCTGGGGCGGTGTTTCACAGCATCATTGAACTGAGCTTGTTGTTGTTGAAGGCAATCTCAACGCTGTGCGTTACAGGGAAGACATCCTCCTCCCTCATGTGGTACCCTTCCAACAGGCTCATCCTGACATGACCATCCAGCATGACAATGCCACCAGCCATACTGCTCGTTCTGTGCGTGATTTCCTGCAAGACAGGAACGTCAGTGTTCTGCTGTGGCCAGCAAAGAGCACGTCTGGGACCTGTTAGATCGGAGGGTGAGGGCTAGGGCCATTACCCACAGAAATGTCAGGGAACTTGGAGGTGCCTTGGTGGAAGAGTGGGGGTAACATCTCACACCAAGAACTGGCAAATCTGGTGCAGTCCACGAGGAGGAGATGCACTGCAGTACTTAATGCAACTGATGGCCACACCAGATACTGACTGTTACTTTTGATTTTGACCCCCCCTTTGTTCAGGGACACATTATTCCATTTCTGTTAGTGTCACGTTGGTTATAATGAGTGTACCAAGATGCAGCATGGTTCCATCCCCTTTATTTGGAAGTGAAACTCACATAAAACAAAAAAGCACAAAACGAAACGTGAAGCTCGCAGGCAACTATACATAGACAAGATCCCACAAAGCACAATGGGGAAATGGCTACCTACATATGATCCCCAATCAGAGGCAACTGTTTATCGTTGGCTCTGATTGGGGACCATACCAGGCCAACATAGATATATAATCACCTAGATAACCCACCCTAGTCACACTCCGACCTAACCAACATAGAGAATAAAAAGCTCTCTATGGTCAGGGCGTGACAGTTAGTCACATGTCTGTGGAACTTGTTCAGTTTATGTCTCAGTTGTTGAATCTTGTTATGTTCATACAAATATTTACACATGTTAAGTTTGCTGAAAATAAACGCAGTTGACAGTGAGAGGACGTTTCTTTTTTTGCTGAGTTTATGTTGTTGTCTTAGGTCTCTCTTTAAGTAGTGTTGTGGTGTTTGTGATGTTGTGATGTGTGTTTTGTCTTATATTTTTATTTAATTTATTTTTATGTTTAAACCCAGACCCTTTTCCCGCAGGAGGCATTTTGCCATTTGTCACTGTAAATAAGAATTTGTTCTTAACTGACTTGCCTGGTTAAATAAAGATGAATAACAAATAAAAATACATTTAGAGAGCCTCACCTTATAACACAATAATTCAGTTACTGGCAGAGAGATGGAGACAAGCACACACACACACTGGACACACACACACACACACACACACACACACACACACACACACACACACACACACACACACACACACACACACACACACACACACACACACACACACACACACACACACACACACACACACACTGGACACACACACACACACTGGACACACACACTGGACACACACACACACACACTCCCCAGCTAGTACATAACGTTCTGAGAACCACATCTTCTTAGAGCTTGGTGAGAGCGTGGTTGGCATATTGTTATTTTGCACACAACCTTCCCATTTGCTTTGGGACATGGTGTATTTGTTTTCTGGGAGTGGTTGCTTAGCTTTGGGACATGGTGTATTTGTTTTCTGGGAGTGGTTGCTTAGCTTTGGGACATGGTGTATTTGTTTTCTGGGAGTGGTTGCTTAGCTTTGGGACATGGTGTATTTGTTTTCTGGGAGTGGTTGCTTAGCTTTGGGACATGGTGTATTTGTTTTCTGGGAGTGGTTGCTTAGCTTTGGGACATTCTCAGAACTTTCAACATCTTCTTAGTATTTCATTACATTCTTTAACAGAATGTTACCTAATAGTTCAGACAAGGTTACATTTCGTTTCCATCTTGGTAATGTTCTAGGAACGTTCTCCAACTGGTTTGACATTGGAATGTTCTCAAATCTTTCAGAGAATGTTAAGAAACAACGTTGTTCTGCAGGTTTCATCATCGTTCTATGTAGAGTCGTGTTCTTAAATCAGAGAACTTTAAGAAACCTTTCCATAGAAAACACAAGAGAACTTTAGTAACGTTCACAGAACGTTCTAAGAATGTGATTAATAAACATGTGCAGGACATTCCACTCTCAGCATCAACAGAACACTCTCTATCTTATTAGTATGACTTGCCTAGTTAGGGAAAGGTTAAATAAAACATTTAAGTGTGTTCAGGTGTGTTCATACCCACTAATTGGCCACATCTGATCTTAATGAGTGTTTCTTTCCTTTGAGATGGGGTCTGTTTGAACACACTATAAAATGGCATGCTAGCTCCATCCTGGTGGCACAGTGGACTAATTCTATGAATAGAGAACAGAAGATTATCGGTTTGAATCTCACTGATACCCTGTCACAATAAAAAATGCATGTCTGCATTATTAATGCCTGAAATTAATGTCCATGTGTCCTACTCTGTGCTTGGAGTTCAAACAACTTAACCCTGATTAAGCTAGCGGTGTTAATAAAATACTTTTTGAAACATTCAGTGAAAGTTATAACAAAGTTATTCAAAAACCTTCAAATAACCTATAATTTCTGTTCTCAGAACGTTAATAAAACCTCCCAGGAAAACGTTCATGGAACCATAGTAAAACGTTCTCAGAACCTCCCTGCAACCTAAATGTAAACATTCCCAGAACGTTAACTTCTGTTCTCAGAAGGTTTTAAAAACGTTCTGTTTTCCCAGTCAGGAAACGTATGGCTTTGTTCCAATAACCAATGAGACACAACTGATTCATTCAGAGGCACAGGAGAGACATCCTTTCCTGGACCATCTAGACCTGTCCACCCACTCCTCTCCACCTCTCAAACAACCACAGGAGACGCCTGTCCTAGAGTCCCTGGACCATCTAGACATGTCCACCCAGTCCTCTCCACCTCTCAAACAACCACAGGAGACGTCTGTCCTAGAGTCTCTGGACCCATCTAGACCTGTCCACCCAGTCCTCTCCACCTCTCATACAACCACAGGAGACGTCTGTCCTAGAGTCCCTGGACCATCTAGACCTGTCCACCCACTCCTCTCCACCTCTCATACAACCACAGGACGGGTCAACAATACTGCACAGTGAACTGAGAACAATGGTTGCTGCCATGCACACAGTAACAGCACTCTGGGCTGATGGGAATCACACTGATACGGTCATGCCTAGCTGGACAACACTGAAATAGGAGGACGGAAAGAGAAGAGATGTGATGGGCAGTGAGAAGAAGGGGGGAGAATAGAGAGAGAGAAAAAGAGGGAGATGGGGGGGGGGAAATAAGAAGACAGAAAGAGAAATAGAATGGAGAAAGAGAGAGACAGAGAGAAAAAAGAGAAAGAGAGAGACAGAGAGAGAAACCGAGAAACAGAGAGAGAGAGAGAAACAACGATGATGACAATAAGTAATAGAGCCCACCTCTCCCATCTCCCCCTTCTCCCCCTCACCTCTCCCACCTCCCCACCTCTCCCTCACCCATTACTTCCTGCCAAGGCAGCAGCTATTCTTCCTGGGGTTTATTATGGATCCCCATTAGTTCCTGCCAAGGCAGCAGCTACTCTTCCTGGGGTTTATTATGGATCCCCATTAGTTCCTGCCAAGACAGCAGCTACTCTTCCTTGGGTTTATTATGGATCCCCATTAGTTCCTGCCAAGGCAGCAGCTACTCTTCCTGGGGTTTATTATGGATCCCCATTAGTTCCTACCAAGGAAGCAGCTACTCTTCCTGGGGTTTATTATGGATCCCCATTAGTTCCTGCCAAGGCAGCAGCTACTCTTCCTGGGGTAAAGCAACATTAGGGAGTTAAATACATTTAAAAAATATTACATGACAATTCATACCACTTTTCACAACACATTAAAAGTGTGTTCCCTCAGGCCACTTCTCTACTATCACATATCTACAATGCAAAATCAATGTGTACGTGTGTGTAGAGTGCGTGTTTAATGTGTATGTGCGTCTGTGCCTGTGTGTGTCTCTTCACAGTCCCTGCTGTTCCATAAGGTTTATTTGTATCTGTTTTTTACATCTGATTCTACTGCTGCATCAGTTACCTGATGTGGAATAGAGTTCCATGTAGCCAAGGCTCTATATAGTACTGTGCCACTCCCATTGTCTGTTCTGGACTTGGGGACTGTGAAGAGACCTCTGGTGGCATGTCTTGTGGGATATGCATGGGTATCTGAGCTGTGTGTTTGTAGTTTAGACCTTTCCTACAGTCAATGACCGAAAGCACCCTCTTTGGCCTCATGATTGGAATATTATCAATATGTTTCATAATTAATAAAAAATAATAAATAAATAAATAATACAAATCTGACGAAAATCCGTTGTTTCTATGTTAAACAGTTTTGTCATATTTTAGTCTTCTGTGATGTATATAAAATGTAATATTTGGATGCAATGGCAAAATGTAAAACATTTCAACTCTATATCTGACATGGTACAGGTGTATATTTTTGTAACATAGTAGATTTGTTGAAGACTACCCAGAATCACTCTGAGTGGCCCTGATTTAGCCCACTGCAGTACACGGTTAAACACACGTCTCGGTGCGTTCAACATGTCAATTCTTCTCACAAATACAAGTAGTGATGAAGTCAATCTCTTCTCTACATTGAGCCAGGAGAGATTGACATACATATTATTAATGTTAGCTCTCCGTGTACATTTTACGGGCCAGCCGTGCTGCCCTGTTCTGTGCCAATTGTCATTTTCCTATGTCCCTCTTTGTGGCACCTGACCACACGACTGGACTGGGTTGTTAAGAAGGCAGAGCAGTGCTTTAGGAGCCTATCTTGGCCTTGTTGATAGTGTTGTTAAGAAGGCAGAGCAGTGCTTTAGGAGCTTGGCCTTGTTGATAGGGTTGTTAAGAAGGCAGAGCAGTGCTTTAGGAGCCTAGCTTGGCCTTGGCTTCACTCCTCCACGTCCTCCCCAGTTCTCTTCAACTTCCTCTCTCTCTGTCACTCTATTTCTGTCTCTCTGCCTCTCTCTCGCTCTTTCTCTTTCCTTCTCTCTGTCTTTCTTTCATTCTTTCTCTCTCTCTTTCTCCCTACTCCCCCCTCTCACTCCTCTACCCCCCCTCTCCCCTTTCTCTTCCCCCTCTCTCCGTCTCTCTCTCTCCCTACTCCTCACCTCTCACTCCTCTCTATCCCCCCCTCTCCCCTTTCTCTTCCCCCTCTCTCCGTCTCTCTCTCTCCCTACTCCTCACCTCTCACTCCTCTCTATCCCCCCCTCTCCCCTTTCTCTTCCCCCTCTCTCCGTCTCTCTCTCTCTCTACTCCTCACCTCTCACTCCTCTCTACCCCCCCCCTCTCCCCTTTCCCTCCCCCCTCTCTCCTTCTCTCTCTCCCTACTCCCCCCTATCTTCTTTCTCTCCTTGTTCAATCCCCTTCTCACAAAGGGCGTGGGTCCCATTGCCTTACCATTGATTAGGTCGATAAGAGACTGCTTTTAGAGAGTTACCCTAGCCTATTGACGTGAGCTGGTCCTACTTCTAGACAGGGCTAAAGAAGGCTGGATAAAAGGCGCCATTGGGAGGACGAATGATTATCACAGAGTATTTTTGGGAAGCTTGGTGAGAGGGACATCAGTTGCGTCCCAAATTACAACTTATTACCTTTGTAGTGTTCTTCTTTGGACCATTGCACAAAGGTGCAATTGGTCTCCACCCTTCCCCTCCCCCCTTGGCCCTTTCAATGTCCACAGATCGGAGGGGTCTGAATAGTTATCAACAGTGGTGTAGTGGAGGAGCTTCCCCCATATTGCTGCCAACATAAAGATATTTGAATATTTACATATTTAAACTGGACTATAGAAGTGACCTGGTGATGTACTGAATTAAACTGGGCTATAGAAGTGACCTGGTGATGTATTGAATTAAACTGGGCTATAGAAGTGACCTGGTGATGTATTGAATTAAACTGGGCTATAGAAGTGACCTGGTGATGTATTGAATTAAACTGGGCTATAGAAGTGACCTGGTGATGTATTGAATTAAACTGGACTATAGAAGTGACCTGGTGATGTATTGAATTAAACTGTGCTATAGAAGTGACCTGGTGATGTATTGAATTAAACTGGGCTATAGAAGTGACCTGGTGATGTATTGAATTAAACTGGGCTATAGAAGTGACCTGGTGATGTATTGAATTAAACTGGGCTATAGAAGTGACCTGGTGATGTATTGAATTAAACTGGACAATAGAAGTGACCTGGTGATGTATTGAATTAAACTGGGCTATAGAAGTTACCTAGTGATGTATTGAATTAAACTGGACTATAGAAGTGACCTGGTGATGTATTGAATTAAACTGGACTATAGATGTGACCTGGTGATGTATTGAATTAAACTGGGCTATATAAGTGACCTGGTGATGTATTGAATTAAACTGGGCAATAGAAGTGACCTGGGGTTGTATTGAATTAAACTGGGCTATAGAAGTGACCTGGTGTTGTATTGAATTAAACTGGACGATAGAAGTGACCTGGTGATGTATTGAATTAAACTGGGCTATAGAAGTGACCTGGTGTTGTATTAAATTAAACTGGGCTATAGAAGTGACCTGGTGTTGTATTAAATTAAACTGGGCTATAGAAGTGACCTGGTGTTGTATTAAATTAAACTGGACGATAGAAGTGACCTGGTGATGTATTGAATTAAACTGGACTATAGAAGTGACCTGGTGATGTATTGAATTAAACTGGACTATAGAAGTGACCTGGTGATGTATTGAATTAAACTGGGTTATAGAAGTGACCTGGTGATGTATTAAAATAAACTGGGCTATAGAAGTGACCTGGTGATGTATTTAATTTAACCTGGGCTATAGAAGTGACCTGGTGATGTATTGAATTAAACTGGGCTATAGAAGTGACCTGGTGATGTATTGAATTAAACTGGGCTATAGAAGTGACCTGGTGATGTATTTAATTTAACCTGGGCTATAGAAGTGACCTGGTGATGTATTGAATTAAACTGGGCTATAGAAGTGACCTGGTGATGTATTGAATTAAACTGGGCTATAGAAGTGACCTGGTGATGTATTGAATTAAACTGGGCTATAGAAGTGACCTGGTGATGTATTGAATTAAACTGGGCTATAGAAGTGACCTGGTGATGTATTGAATTAAACTGGGTTATAGAAGTGACCTGGTGATGTATTAAATTAAACTGGACTATAGAAGTGACCTGGTGTTGTATTAAATTAAACTGGACTATAGAAGTGACCTGGTGATGTATTGAATTAAACTGGGTTATAGAAGTGACCTGGTGATGTATTAAATTAAACTGGACTATAGAAGTGACCTGGTGATGTAATGAATTAAACTGGGCTATAGAAGTGACCTGGTGATGTATTGAATTAAACTGGGCTATAGAAGTGATCTGGTGATGTATTGAATTAAACTGGACTATAGAAGTGACCTGGTGATGTATTAAATTAAACTTGACTATAGAAGTGACCTGGTGTTGTATTGAATTAATCTGGACTATAGAAGTGACCTGGTGATGTAATGAATTAAACTGGACTATAGAAGTGACCTGGTGATGTATTGAATTAAACTGGACTATAGGAGTGACCTGGGGATGTTTTGAATTAAACTGGGCTATAGAAGTGACCTGGTGTTGTATTGAATTAAACTGGACTATAGAAGTGACCTGGTGTTGTATTGAATTAAACTGGACTATAGAAGTGACCTGGGGATGTATTGAATTAAACTGGACTATAGAAGTGACCTGGTGATGTATTGAATTAAACTGGACTATAGAAGTGACCTGGTGATGTATTGAATTAAACTGGACTATAGGAGTGACCTGGTGATGTATTGAATTAAACTGGACTATAGAAGTCCATCTGCTTTGTAATGGATCCAAGACAAGGATTTTCCTTTTTTCTTCTGTGCTCTATAATTAACTGTGTATCAGGCAGGTACCGATGTGCACACACACACACACACACACACACACACACACACACACACACACACACACACACACACACACACACACACACACACACACACACACACACACACACACACACACACACACACACACACACACACACACACACACACACACACACACACACACACACACCTCTTCATCTATAGTACAGCAGTCTCATCTCTCCACAGGAGGTGACTGACTATTTGATTAGCTCTTTGGCAGTATGTGTGTGTGTGTGTGGAAAGTAAATAAACTAAATCCCTGCTGGGTTGCAGTGTTAAAGGTCAGCAGCTGGTGGTCCCTCTGCACACACACACACACACACACACACACACACACACACACACACACACACACACACACACACACACACACACACACACACACACACACACACACACACACACACACACACACACACACACACACACACACGCTGCTCTCCCCAGCCAAGCGTGGTGTCTGATGATTGTGTCATTTGATTTCATATGAACTGGTAGATGGGCACACCTTTGATCTGCTTTGATTTATAATGAATTTCATCCAGTTGTCTCTGTGTGTGTGTGTGAGTGTGAGTGTGAGTGTGAGTGTGAGTGTGAGTGTGAGTGTGAGTGTGTGTGTGTGTGTGTGTGTGTGTGTGTGTGTGTGTGTGTGTGTGTGTGTGTGTGTGTGTGTGTGTGTGTGTGTGTAGTAGTAGTCCGTCTCCTTGTCTATGTGTTCAGACTGCTGGGCTGAGGTGGTACGGGCCCAACTGGCATCCTAGTCTCTGTGGTGCACTACTTCTGATCAGCACCTATAGGGAATAGGGTGTCATTGGGACGCGGTCAAGGAGAGCACAGGGCCAGGGGCTACGTTTCAGCACCTCTAGGGAATAGGGTGTCATTGGGTCGCGGTCAAGGAGAGCACAGGGGCCAGGGGCTGCGTTTCAAACTCATAAAAGACACACCCTCCTCCACGTACCCTCACCTTATGCCCTTGGGGGAATCCCCGAGGCCCTATTTGTCGTCGGTCCAGATGATTAGACAAGCAAGGGACGTTTGCAACCTAAGCCCCTCAGCCCTCGTTTTAATGGAGTTTGCGAGTGTACAATTATGTTCACTTTGGGGCCTGAAAAGCCCCATAATTCAATTCACGAGAAATTGTGCTACTAATGCACAAACACGTCTTGTCAAAAGTAAATATGTCTTTGTTTGGTTAGCTTTTGGAAATTGTAGATATAAAATATTTTCCTTCTTCAGAAGTTCCAGCTAGGCAGGCTAACGTTATTTGGCTAATTGATTTGCTAGCTATCATACAGTAGGCGTATATTAGTAATTGACTGTAGCGCATATAAAGCACCTACAAGTTACCGGTGGCTGAAAACACAATCGTCGCAGGACGAACGAGTGACGGATTTCCAGCCCAGCGGTCCATTTAAAAATCATTCCTTCCTCCTGCGCCCCTTGACCTGCAAGTGTAAACTCATCAGACGTCATGATACGTCATCAGAAGTATCCACTTCATTTGAGGGCTGAGGGGAGAGGGTGTGTCTGTTTAGTGTTTGTAATACAGCCAGGGTGTTAGATCTGTCTGGTGTCACGCTTTATCTCCTCCTGACAAATCCCTCCACTACAGTCTTCAGTTCCACCTCTTGTCCTCATCTTGTCTCTGTTCCTTACAGCGAAGTGACAGGCTAGGGTGGGAGGAGGGGTGGAGAGAGAGAGGAGAGGGAGGGAGAGAGACAGGGAGAGAGAGGGAGAGAGAGAAAGAGATCGAGGCAGAGAGAGAGAGAGAGAGCGAGGCAGAGAGAAAGAGAGCGAGGCAGAGAGAGAGGCAGAGAGAGAGATGACACCTTTAACAGTAATACAGTAACATTAATCCTTTCCTGTATCTGACCTTAAAGACAATCCCTCTTATTATTTTACACACACACACACACACACACACACACACACACACACACACACACACACACACACACACACACACACACACACACACACACACACACACACACACACACACACACACACACACACACACACACACAGTCTGCCTTTCCCTACTGTTACTTTAGTCTTCAGTCCAGCTGAACCTGCAGAACAACGGAGCCAGTTTCAGACCCCAGGTCCTTTCCTTTTGTCATATGAATGTATCTGTGTCCATATCTCATCGAAGGGTTCTGGAAATCCCTCTTCAACCTACATTCTCTAGGGGACTGTGTGTGTGTGTGTGTGTGTGTGTGTGTGTGTGTGTGTGTGTGTGTGTGTGTGTGTGTGTGTGTGTGTGTGTGTGTGTGTGTGTGTGTGTGTGTGTGTGTGTGTGTGTGTGTGTGTGTGTGTGTCTGTGTGAACCCTCCTCTGCTTCAGCCTGTCTGTCAGTCAGACTTGACCTTGGGCTAAAGCATAGCAGAACATCACAGTGTCATTTAACAGTCCCCTGACTAGAGACAATTCAACAGAAACACAGTGTCATTTAACAGTCCCCTGACCAGAGACAATTCAACAGAAACACAGTGTCATTTAACAGTCCCCTGATCAGAGACAATTCAACAGAAACACAGTGTCGTTTAACAGTCCCCTGACTAGAGACAATTCAACAGAAACACAGTGTCATTTAACAGTCCCCTGACTAGAGACAATTCAACAGAAACACAGTGTCTTTTAACAGTCCCCTGACCAGAGACAATTCAACAGAAACACAGTGTCTTTTAATAGTCCCCTGACCAGAGACAATTCAACAGAAACACAGTGTCATTTACCAGTCCCCCGACTAGAGACAATTCAACAGAAACACAGTGTCTTTTAATAGTCCCCTGACTAGAGACAATTCAACAGAAACACAGTGTCTTTTAACAGTCCCCATGAACAGAGACAATTCCACAAAAGAACGTGATTGTTTTTCATACCCCACTCCTCCCCTCCCCTCCTCTTCTCCTCTTCTCCCCTCCACTCCTCCCCTCCCCTCCCCTCCCCTCCTCTTCTCCTCCCTGGTTTTCTGTATAGATTGGTGGAGTGTGCTGGTGCCAGCGCTGGTCTCATATTGATTGATTATACCATGGGTTCAGTCTAGAGGGGATGGAGGGAGAGATGGAGGGACAGGGTGGGAGGGGCCGAGAGAGGGGTTGACGATAGAGAGATGGGATGAGAGAGAGAGAGAGATGGAGAGGCATGGGCAGTATAATGGAGATGTATTAGAGAGAGAGAGAGAGAGAGAGAGAGAGAGAGCTGGTTGGTTGTATAGCCCCTCGTAGAGACAGTTAGTGCGGGTCAGGCTTCTCTCAGGCTGCCTGCTCTTTGATGCTGGCTAGAAGGATTAATAGAAGGTTTTAACCAGGACTTAGTATTAAGGCCTGTCAGACAGCTCAGCTCAGTTAGCTTCTCTCCTGTCCTCTACAGGCACGTGAACTGAATGGGACTGAGGAGCTATGGGAGGGAGGCTGGGGAGCTATAGGAGGGAGGCTGGGGCGCTATGGGAGGGAGGCTGGGGGCGCTATAGGAGGGAGGCTGGGGCGCTATAGGAGGGAGGCTGGGGCGCTATAGGTGGGAGGCTGGGGCGCTATAGGAGGGAGGCTGGGGCGCTATGGGAGGGAGGCTGGGGCGCTATAGGAGGGAGGCTGGGGCGCTATGGGAGGGAGGCTGGGGGCGCTATAGGAGGGAGGCTGGGGCGCTATGGGAGGGAGGCTGGGGCGCTATAGGAGGGAGGTTGGGGCGCTATGGGAGGGAGACTGGGGAGCTATAGGAGGGAGGCTGGTGAGCTATAGGAGGGAGGCTGGGGCGCTATGGGAGGGAGGCCGGGGAGCTATAGGAGGGAGGCTGGGGCGCTATGGGAGGGATGCTGGGGAGCTATAGGAGGGAGGCTGGAGAGCTATGGGAGGGAGACTGGGGCGCTATGGGAGGGAGACTGGGGAGCTCTAGGAGGGAGGCTGGGGCGCTATGGGAGGGAGGCTGGAGAGCTATGGGAGGGAGACTGGGGAGCTATGGGAGGGAGACTGGGGAGCTATGGGAGGGAGGCTGGGTCGCTATGGGAGGGAGGCTGGGGAGCTATAGGCGGGAGGATGGGGCTTGACTTATTATACAGGAGCTGTGAACACAGCCTTGACTTATACAGGAGCTGTGAACACAGCCTTGACTTATTATGCAGGAGATGTGAACACAGCCTTGACTTATTATACAGGAGCTGTGAACACAGCCTTGACTTATTATACAGGAGCTGTGAACACATCTCTAACTTATTATACAGGAGCTGTGAACACATCTCTAACTTATTATACAGGAGCTGTGAACACATCCCTGACTTATTAAACAGGAGCTGTGAACACAGCCTTGACTTATTATACAGGAGCTGTGAACACAGCCTTGACTTATTATACAGGAGATGTGAACACAGCCTTGACTTATTATACAGGAGCTGTGAACAGAGCCTTGACTTATTATACAGGAGCTGTGAACACATCCCTGACTTATTAAACAGGAGCTGTGAACACAGCCTTGACTTATTATACAGGAGCTGTGAACAGAGCCTTCACTTATACAGGAGATGTGAACACAGCCTTGACTTATTATACAGGAGCTGTGAACACAGCCTTGACTTATACAGGAGATGTGAACACAGCCTTGACTTATTATACAGGAGCTGTGAACACAGCCTTGACTTATTATACAGGAGCTGTGAACACATCTCTAACTTATTATACAGGAGCTGTGAACACATCTCTAACTTATTATACAGGAGCTGTGAACACATCCCTGACTTATTAAACAGGAGCTGTGAACACAGCCTTGACTTATTATACAGGAGCTGTGAACACAGCCTTGACTTATTATACAGGAGATGTGAACACAGCGATGACTTATTATACAGGAGCTGTGAACAGAGCCTTGACTTATTATACAGGAGCTGTGAACACATCCCTGACTTATTAAACAGGAGCTGTGAACACAGCCTTGACTTATTATACAGGAGCTGTGAACAGAGCCTTCACTTATACAGGAGATGTGAACACAGCCTTGACTTATTATACAGGAGCTGTGAACACAGCGATGACTTATTATACAGGAGCTGTGAACAGAGCCTTCACTTATACAGGAGATGTGAACACAGCCTTGACTTATTATACAGGAGCTGTGAACACAGCCTTGACTTATACAGGAGATGTGAACACAGCCTTGACTTATTATACAGGAGCTGTGAACACAGCCTTGACTTATTATACAGGAGCTGTGAACACATCTCTAACTTATTATACAGGAGCTGTGAACACATCTCTAACTTATTATACAGGAGCTGTGAACACATCCCTGACTTATTAAACAGGAGCTGTGAACACAGCCTTGACTTATTATACAGGAGCTGTGAACACAGCCTTGACTTATACAGGAGATGTGAACACAGCCTTGACTTATTATACAGGAGCTGTGAACACAGCCTTGACTTATTTTACTGGAGATGTGAACACATTCCTGACGTATTATACAGGAGCTGTGAACACAGCCTTGACTTATTATACAGGAGCTGTGAACAGAGCCTTCACTTATACAGGAGATGTGAACACAGCCTTGACTTATTATACAGGAGCTGTGAACACAGCCTTGACTTATACAGGAGATGTGAACACAGCCTTGACTTATTATACAGGAGCTGTGAACACAGCCTTGACTTATTATACAGGAGCTGTGAACACATCTCTAACTTATTATACAGGAGCTGTGAACACATCTCTAACTTATTATACAGGAGCTGTGAACACATCCCTGACTTATTAAACAGGAGCTGTGAACACAGCCTTGACTTATTATACAGGAGCTGTGAACACAGCCTTGACTTATTATACAGGAGATGTGAACACAGCGATGACTTATTATACAGGAGCTGTGAACAGAGCCTTGACTTATTATACAGGAGCTGTGAACACATCCCTGACTTATTAAACAGGAGCTGTGAACACAGCCTTGACTTATTATACAGGAGCTGTGAACACAGCGATGACTTATTATACAGGAGCTGTGAACAGAGCCTTCACTTATACAGGAGATGTGAACACAGCCTTGACTTATTATACAGGAGCTGTGAACACAGCCTTGACTTATACAGGAGATGTGAACACAGCCTTGACTTATTATACAGGAGCTGTGAACACAGCCTTGACTTATTATACAGGAGCTGTGAACACATCTCTAACTTATTATACAGGAGCTGTGAACACATCTCTAACTTATTATACAGGAGCTGTGAACACATCCCTGACTTATTAAACAGGAGCTGTGAACACAGCCTTGACTTATTATACAGGAGCTGTGAACACAGCCTTGACTTATACAGGAGATGTGAACACAGCCTTGACTTATTATACAGGAGCTGTGAACACAGCCTTGACTTATTTTACTGGAGATGTGAACACATTCCTGACGTATTATACAGGAGCTGTGAACACAGCCTTGACTTATTATACAGGAGCTGTGAACACATCTCTAACGTATTATACAGGAGCTGTGAACACAGCCTTGGCTTATTTTACTGGAGATGTGAACACATTCCTGACGTATTATACAGGAGCTGTGAACACAGCCTTGGCTTATTTTACTGGAGATGTGAACACAGCCTTGGCTTATTTTACTGGAGATGTGAACACAGCCTTGGCTTATTTTACTGGAGATGTGAACACAGCCTTGGCTTATTTTACTGGAGATGTGAACACAGCCTTGGCTTATTTTACTGGAGATGTGAACACAGCCTTGGCTTATTTTACTGGAGATGTGAACACAGCCTTGGCTTATTTTACTGGAGATGTGAACACAGCCTTGGCTTATTTTACTGGAGATGTGAACACAGCCTTGGCTTATTTTACTGGAGATGTGAACACAGCCTTGGCTTATTTTACTGGAGATGTGAACACAGCCTTGGCTTATTTTACTGGAGATGTGAACACAGCCTTGGCTTATTTTACTGGAGATGTGAACACATTCCTGACGTATTATACAGGAGCTGTGAACACAGCCTGGACTTATTATACAGGAGCTCTGAACACAGCCTTGGCTTATTTTACTGGAGATGTGAACACAGCCTTGGCTTATTTTACTGGAGATGTGAACACATTCCTGACGTATTATACAGGAGCTGTGAACACAGCCTGGACTTATTATACAGGAGCTCTGAACACAGCCTTGGCTTATTTTACTGGAGATGTGAACACAGCCGTGGCTTATTTTACTGGAGATGTGAACACAGCCGTGGCTTATTTTACTGGAGATGTGAACACATTCCTGACGTATTATACAGGAGCTGTGAACACAGCCTGGACTTATTATACAGGAGCTCTGAACACAGCCTTGGCTTATTTTACTGGAGATGTGAACACAGCCGTGGCTTATTATACAGGAGATGTGAACACAGCCTTGTTGTAATTAAACATGTGATGGTGGACAGAGTTCCGTTTTCGTGAATTGTTAATGGACTTTATTGAGTAATTTTATACAGAACATAAACTAAGGATACGACCATGTGCATAAAACTGCTCCGTTCTCCTCCTCTCTCTCTGTCTTCTCTATCTCTCTTTCTATCCCCTTCTCAAACAGACATACCAATGACAATGTCATTTAGGTTTTAATCATTGGGGAGAATATGCCAAGCCTTTTACATCCCTCCCTCCATCCACCTCTCTTCCCCTCTCTCCCTCACTCCCTCCCTCCCTCCACCTCTCTCCCCTCCCTCACTCACTTCCTCCCTCATATCTCTTCTCCTCCGTTCCTCCCTCCCTCCACCTCTCGTCTCCTCCCTCCCTCCCCCTCTCCTTTCCATGTGTTTGGTGAAGGAGGCTGCCAGGGGTCACAGGGGTCACACAGGAAGCAGATAGGACTTTATGTTGAAGGGCATTGTGTGTGTGTGTGTGTGTGTGCGTGTGTGTGTGTGTGTGTGTGTGTGTGTGTGTGTGTGTGTGTGTGTGTGTGTGTGTGTGTGTGTGTGTGTGTGTGTGTGTGTGTGTGTGTGTGTGTGTGTGTGTGTGTGTGTGTGTGTGTGTGTGTGTGTGTGTGTGCGACTGACCAATGAAAGAGCCATCACAGGTGATATGTATGTTGTTCTTCAAGTTCCATGTTTTTGATTTAGTTCCTAAGCTGAAAGATGGCCACACTGGAACCTTCTGTCCGTCTTCCTATAGATTGGAAGTGTGTGTGTGTGCTGTCCTGTAGATTAGAATTGATCGTCTTGAGGGTCTCTGGCCCTGTAAATATTTGCTACTCTTATCGGTTCCATTAGTGAGGCTGGCTGTAGTCTATTTGTGACCATAACTGTGTTCCAAATGGTTCCCTATTCCCTATATAGTGCACTACTTTAGACCAGTGCCTATGGGGAATAGGGGCGAATAGGGCCTATAGGGAATAGGGTGCACTACTTTAGACCAGGGCCTATAGGGAATAGGGTGCACTACTTCAGACCAGGGCGTATAGGGAATAGGGTGCACTACTTTGGACCAGGGCCCATAGGCAATAGGGAGCACTACTTTAGACCAGGGCGTATAGGCAATAGGGAGCACTACTTTGGACCAGGGCCCATAGGCAATAGGGAGCACTACTTTAGACCAGGGCGTATAGGGAATAGGGTGCACTACTTCAGACCAGGGCCTATAGGGTTCTAGTGAAACGTATTGCATAAAAGGGAACAGGGAGCCATTTGGAACAGATCCCATGGCTTCTATGGAGACGCGTGTTGTTAAGACTAAACTAATGGTTGTTGTACATTCGAAGCCAACCCTCCTACTTGTGTAAATGGACAGTGTGTAGTTTGTCCTGTCCTTGCTGTAGTTATTAACCTCATAGACAGTGTGTAGTTTGACCTGTCCTTGCTGTAGTTATTAACCTCATAGACAGTGTGTAGTTTGACCTGTCCTTCCTGTAGTTATTAACCTCATAGACAGTGTGTAGTTTGACCTGTCCTTGCTGTAGTTATTAACCTCATAGACAGTGTGTAGTTTGACCTGTCCTTGCTGTAGTTATTAACCTCATTCCCTGAAGGTTGTGATTCAGGTCTTCCATCAGAGGATATAATGATCTCTTCATTCATGTCTAGAAGACGTATCAATACTGCAATTCAATGCCACAACATGTCGTTAAGTCTACAATGGAAGGGAAGCTATAC